>NW_023269671.1:155463-202950 GCF_004353265.1 Vitis riparia | reverse complement strand
ATTCCCCTTTAAGATGGACGAATCATGCTCATATTGGCTTTGAACAAACATTGGCACCATCTGTGGGAAGTATTAAGGATGTCAACACCCTCTAAAATTTGATCATCAACTATGGGTAGTGAGGGCTACTTTGACTGCGTAAAAGCATGGAAAAACGTCAGTGAGAGAGTGAGCGATAGGTACAATCCCTGCTCCATGAGACTAGGAGACTTAAAATAGAGAATGATGAGTTATGTGCCTAAGTATCGTCATCGGGCCCCTCTCACAACCAGCAACTTAAAAGCCAAGGAGCAACCTCTAGACAAAATGACGAGGCCTCTTTTCCTAAGAACACAGAGTCCCCCTTTGGTAGTCATGAGATACCACCAAAAAATAAGCTTCCACCAACCCATCAGGTGCAGTTAGAAGAAAGCTCTGACTCCACCCAGGTCTCAACAAGGAGGAGGCGTGACAAGAAGTCACGTCTGTCTGATGCAATGCAAGCCCAATGTAGACCTCAATCACCTGGCATAGGAGAAAAACCTTACATAGTAGAAACTTTGGAGGCCCGTTTAGTCTCTTGATAGCAACAATCATGTTAAAATGACCCTCCCATTTGCCAAAATAGTGGTAAGTGGAGACCTTTGCAGATCGGGCTATACCTGGCTCCATCAGGCGACAATTAGATGACATGCTCTCCAAACTATTTATCCCTCATATCATAAACTATGGGCCCATAAGGTGATTCATAGTACCAAAATTTATGACGTTCGATGGAACAAGCAATCTATTCAATCATATCATGCACTACAGGTAACTCATGACCCTAGACATAGGGAATAATGCACTATTATTTATGTCTTTCCAGCCAGCCTACATGGCTAGACTCTCTCATTGTTCCACTGCCTCTCAAAGAACTCCGTGAACAAATTTTGGGATCTATCGAAAGCCTTTGTGGGACACTACCTATGTTCAGCTCACCACAAGTAGAACATAAGCACCCTATAGAACATCAAGATGCATGAAAACAAATCCCTGAGAGACTTCATGAAATAGTTCAAATAGGTCGTGCTCTAAGTAGAGTCTTGCAGCATGGATGCCATCTTATAGATCTTTAAGAGGGGCATTTGTTAAGGTACACCGTTATTCGAATATCTCATAAAAAAACCACCATCAATGATAGACAACCTATTCAAATGACCTAACAAGTATTCTATGCTCGACGATGATGTCCGTGCGATTACCGAGCAGATCTTGGTCATTAGTCAGCTAGCCAGGAATGACCATGCAAGGAGCTCAAAGCCCTTAAGCCAATTGAGGCAAGCTAGTGAGGGGTGGGATGACCAGCAGTAGTCGAATTAAGTCAGTATCTCATACGAAAAAATCCTCAGAATGATCCTCGATTTGTCTGATTTTAGATGGCTAGAACCGATTAAGACAGATCCAACTAAACGGGATTGGAGTCGTAGGTTTGCCTATCACAAGTGTCATATTACAGAGTAGTTCAGAAGTCTTCACTACTTAGTGGAAAGGCTAATCAAGGCTAGGCTCCTAAAATAGTACATCCGTGCAACTGGTGGGCAAAGAGAAACTACTTGAGATTTGGTCATCCAAGCCCCCACAACATCAGCAGCTTCTAGAGTTGTTATCAACTACATACATAGAAGCCCCACTGATGATAAGTACAACTCCAAGCGAAAAAGGGAAAGGTTGCTCCACGCAGCCTCTATAAGGGAATGGATCAGCTCCATCCAACATAACTTGCCAGATGGGAGTATGCGCCCCATTGAAAACAAAATTACCTTCCCTTCTATAAATACTAACCGAGTATTGCAACCATAAAGATGCCTTAATCCTGACACTAGGAATAAGGGGCTTTGATGTAAGGAGAGTTCTAATTGATTCGGGTAGCTTGACTGACCTCTTACAAATGTTAGCCTATAGGAAAATGGGACTCCCATCATCTGCCCTAGAAAACCCAGGGTAGTTGCTACCTGGATTCAATGGAGCCACAACAACTTCTCTACGAGATTTTGTATTACCCGTCAAAGCTAGCTTGATCGCCCTAAATGTATAATTCTCGGTGGTAGAGGATTTATCTCCTTTCAACACCATCATAGGATGCATATGAATTCCCATCATGAAGGCCACTCCCTCTACATATGATCAAATGGTGAGCTATCTAACCGAGGATGGACAAATTGACATTTTTGGCACTCAACTAGCTGCGTGCCAATGCTATCAAGTAGCTCTTGAATCCGATAACCTAACCATTAATAAGCCACAACCAGAGCCATCAAACACATAAGAGAAATACCAATGACTAAACCCGATAGAGAATGAGCCTTTTGGGGCCGACCCACTCCAACCACTGTATTTTTCATGTTGCATTAACGAGGTGACCTATGCTAGCTCTCTCATCACGTCGGATGAATTGAAAATACTTGAAACTGTGTTTAACCAGAACAAGGACGTCTTTGCCTAGACTCCTTCTAATATGGCAGGAATTCATCCATCTATGGCCTCACACTAGCTCAATATCATACCTTCCTCATGACCCGCCTACCAGAAGGTTCGACACTTCCATCCGGATATGCAGGAGATCATCAATGCTGAGATTGATAAATTGCTAACTACTGGATTCATCCAAGGAAGTTGAATATCCAGACTAGTTGGCAAATATGGTGGTCATTCCAAATAAGAATGGGAAATGGAGAGTCTATGTCCATTACACCAACCTAAATGAAGCTTGTCGGAAGGATAGTTTTCTTTTACCCTAAATAGATCAAATAGTAGATGTCACTATCGGGCACAGAATGCTCGTTTTTCGTAGACGCTTTCTCTAAGTACCACTAGATCCCCATGTTCCAACTAGATGAGGAAAATACAGACTTTGTAATACCACACGGGATGTGCTACTACAAAGTTATGTCGTTTGGGCTTAAAAATGCTAGCACTACTTATCAGAGATTGATGACAAAGATCTTCAAACCATTGATTGGTCGGACTGTGGAAGTCTATATCCATGACATTGTAGTGAAAAGTAGGACTTAGAGCAAACATGCCCAATACCTAGAAAAAACATTTTGCTTGATACGGATGTACAACATAAAGCTTAAAAGCCAATACGCTCTTAGTGTCAGCACGAGAAAATTCCTAGGATTTATGGTAACCCAAAGAGGAATCAAAGTTAATCTGGATCAAATTAAAGTTGTCCTTGAGACATCTGCCCCGAGTAGAAAAAATGAGTTATAACACCTCACAGGTGGTCTGGCCACATTGGGGCGTTTCATAGCCCATTTTTCAAACAAGTTGAGGCATTTCACCCTCACACTCAAGAGGGCATGTGCAACCGGTTAGATAGATGAATGTAGATAGGCATTCGATGAAGTCAAACACTACGTCACTAAGCTACTATTCTAAGTAGCCCTTAGTTGGGTGAACACTTCTACATGTATTTGGTCGTGTCTGACTATGTGGTAAGTTCTATTCTATTTTTTCACATAAAAGAGAAAGAATGGAGGCTTGTTTACTACGTAAGCAATGCTATGGTTAATGCAGAAACCCGATACTCTAGAATGGAGTAAACGACCTTAGCCATGAAAAACGTCGCCCAAAAACTATACCTATACTTTCAGGCTCACCAAGTGACTATATTGACAAATCAACCACTCAGATGCATCTTGCACAAGTCGGATCTATCCAGATGAATGTTCAAGTGGGCCATTGAGCTGGGTGAGTACAAAATAAAATATCAGCCAAGATTAGCATTAAAAGGATAAGTCATGGCTAACTTTATAGCTGAACTCCCCCAAAATCCATCTAACCTTATTGAGTCCCTTGGGGAAGGATGGTGATACTTCATGTGGATGGAGCATCCAGGGCCTCTGGTTTCTGGAGTAAGCATGGTCTTATAGTCACCAACCGAGGAGCTGCTGGAGCAAGTTATCCAACTCAGCTTCCCTACATTTAACAATGAAGCTGAATATGAGACAATCTTGACCGAGCTAGATCTTGCCCTCACTTTAGCAACAACTAGGTTGGAAGTATGCAACGGTTCTTAACTAATCATCAAAAAAATTCAGAAATAGTATAACGCAAAAGATGAACGCATGGCTCAAGCATTTTGGAAGCACAATACGTCCTATCTAAACTCGAAGAAGGTGTGTGTGGCAATCATCTAGGTAGGCAAACCTTAGCACCTCACACTCACATGTAAAGATAATATTGGAACCATGAATAAAGATTTTGAAGTTTATGTTAAGAGGTGTGACCGATGTCAGAGGTACACTCCCATCCCCCGCATGTCTTCTGAAGTTTTAAATCTAGTCACGAGCCCTTGGTCATTTGCACTATGGGGAATGGACATAGTTGACTCCTTACCCTTTACAATAGCACAAAAAAGGCTTCTACTCGTAGCTACTGACTACTTTAGTAAGTGGGTAGAAGTGGAAGCCTATGCTAGCATCAAAGACAAGGACGTCTTCAAGTTCATCTAGAAAATCATTTGTCGATTTGGGGTCCCACAAGCAATTATAGTAGACAATGGTCCATAATTACACATCCTCACCTTCAGAACCTTTTAATCAAAGATAAAAATTAAGAACATATATTCCATGCCCTGCTATCTCAAAGCATCGAGCAAGCAGAAGCAATGAATAAAACCCTACTGATTACGCTGAAAAAGAGGCTGGAATGAGCCAAAGGAAAATGGGTAGATGCATTGCTTGGAATACTATGGGCATATTGGACAATATCCAGATGGCCTATAGGAACCACTCTTTTTGCACTTGCCTATGGAATAAAAGTTGTTATTTCAATTGAGATAGACATGCCCACTGCTAGAACGACTGTACAAAGCCAGAGAGAAGACACTCAAGAACTGGAGAGGTAACTGGATTGGGCAGATGAAGTAAGAGCGAATGTAATTATCCGGATGACCTCCTATCAACAAAGAGCTATTGCCCATTACAATAAAAAGCCCAACCATATATTTTTCACACTAAAACCTTAGTCCTTAAAAGAGTCTTTGAGACTACGGTTGAGGTATGAGCAAAAAAACTCTAGGATAATTAGAAAGGGCCCTATTTTGTGACTAAAGTTGGGGACTTAAAGGCATACCATCTCTAAACTTTGGGCGGCATACCTTATTCTGCCCCTGGAATGTATCCAACCAAAAGCAATACTATAAATGAGATTGACTTGTGAAAAGTAAAATGTACATAGAACTAAGATAAAATAGAAAAGTATATCTATATTAAAAGAATGAATGTTCATTATATCTTCTAGCTGGGTCATCTCCATTTAGAAAAAAGAAAGAAAATATACAGAAAGGATAAGGGTCATGCCTGTCCACCAAAAGGACCGACTTTAGCAGCATCTCCATCTCCTTGAGCAGAGCCACTTGTTGCTTTATTCTCATAATCATGTCATGTTTCTTCATACAGCACCGGTAGTTGAAGGAACACATGTCATCTACTTGCTTTTGATACTTACCCTCTAGCTTCTCCTTTTGAGCAGTAAACCCTGCCCAGAGCTCTTCCATCTCTTGCTTCAGCCGCTCCTTCTCCTGTTCCTCCTTCATAACCTCTCTTTCCTCCTTCAGCCAATGGGTCTTAGCTTCGACTACCTCTCTCTCCTCTCCCACCTTCCTTAATAGTCCAACTCCTTCATTAGCATCTTTTCGTGCAACAGGAATCTTGCTCTACATCAATTTTAGCTTAGCATAGAGTTCGTCACTATCGTCCATGTTATAAGCAATGTACACTCTCATAGCCTCAGCAGCCTATAACCATTTAAAGAGCAAAGTGTATTGTCGTATCAGATTACTACTATCGGCCACCATTTAAGATGGTAGTAAGAAAGATATCAAGAAATCAAAAGACTAAGACACCATGAACAAAAAAGGGGAAAGGCTTACCACTTCTGACATCTCGATGGTTGTATAATCCTGCATAGTTAAGACATGGGAGGCGAAGGATTCTGGAGTGCCAAATGGAAGTCGAGCCATAAAGGAAATGTTGGGATCGTCATTTAGGTCCACCGAGACCTACTAGGTGGCTGGAAAGAGGTCCTTCATGTTGTTCATAGAGGCCTCCCTCTTTGTAAAGCAGGGAACATGCTTCATCAGCTCTACTATCTCCTCCCAGTTGGGAGCACGAGGCACCTGGGAACATAGGGGGATAGAAGTAATGCAGTTAATGAGTCATCACTAAGTTACGTGGGACCAGTGGAGGGCTCTCCTAGCTCTAGGTGAACAACTCCTCTAGCAAAAGAAGGCCTCCCATCAAACTCAGGGTTGATGGCTGCAGCAACGACCGAAGGCGTCAGTGTCAATTTAATGGTCGAGATTGGCTCTGGGCAGAGAATCTTCATATAAGGCTTCTTAGTGGGAAAAGGAATGACTATGATGGATTTGGACAAGCGCTTGCACTACCTCTCCTTGTATTCGACTCCTAGGGTTGTAACCATGTCCTCCTCTTCCTCTTTTTTGCAGATGATGGGAGACACCATTGACCTGACCTCTACCTCTGCCTCAGTGTTGGTAGCTGATAGCTCAACCTCTATGTATGGCTCGGTGTTGGTGGTAGAAGATGAAGATGCAGAAGAAGCTAAAGTAGAAAGAAAAGGAGATGTGTGCAGTAGATTTGGTGGCCTCTGAGCAGACTAAATGACAGGGCTCTTCTTATTGGCAGGAGGATGGATGGTAGAATTGGAAGTTGTATAGCTTGTGGTTGGAGCTTACCTTAACTTCCCCTCTTGATACACTTTCAAGTCCACAATGCGAGCAACCTCATAACAAAGAAGGTCCTTCACCATATGATGCTCGTCAAGCACCAAGGACCGGGGAGCTAAATGGGGAAGTATGAGGAGGATGAATAACTTGGACTCCTTGACCACCGCCAATAAGTTCCTGTCCATCAAAATAACTTAGTGGTTTTGCCCAACAGTAGATATCTCAAAAAACTTGTTGAGCCGATCAAAAGAAGCCTTTTCCACCCACTCCATGAGTCGGCCCTTCCTATCCTTGCCTACACTGGGCAAATAGAAACATCAGTAATGGGTTTATAACCAACAAGCTACAAAGGACAGATAAAGGACATAATAGCATATCCTACTCGAAATCTGCAGTGAGTGTCATTGATGAAATTCTCGGTATTAACCCTCGTATAGACCATCCCAAGGACCAGAAATAAGGACGTGTCCCTTTGTCCCACCCTTGTTCAAATCAGGAAGCCCCGTCAGTAGTGCTAGAGTGAGGGGATATGAGCAGACAGGTTGAACCTCTCTTTCTGGCTCATCTTGATTGTATGGATGAAGAGGACCTCCAACAAAGAGAGGCCAAGTGATAGAGCATGTCTATAATGCTACACCCCATTAGCACCAGGACAACATATGGATGAAGAAAGGCCAGAGTGATCTTAGTGAAATGGAATAACTGTTTAAGAATAGAATGCAGAGGGAAATGAAGCCCTACATTGAATTACGCCTTACTAAAGTAGGTAGAATTGTAGGACAACTTCTCAGCGGGCATAGGCTTACCGTCTACTAGGAGGATGGAGATGTTATTCAGGATGCAAAAGTGATCCCAAAATTCCTATTTGGACAAGAGATAGACCGAGCACTCTGACCTAAGGCTTCCAGCTCTTACACAATTGTGACCACCTTTTTGTCCTCTACTGCTTGTATTGGTGGAAGCAATGACCCCTCATGCTAACATACTGAGAAACTCTAGGCCACTTGAGACTTGCACAACACAACGTAGATTGTTATAAAAATAGCCACCCAGCCCATCTGTCATTAGTTAGTGCCTCAACTATATAGTTAGCAACCTAAGCGGATCTAGAACCATAACTTGAGCAGGTTGCCTAACCCTGCTTGTTGAGCAAGCCCTAATCCTGAGAAAGGTCTTCCCCGTCATGCCACCACAATGACTACAAGCCAAAATGCCTAAATGGACCACTTAAGGCACCGAGCAAAAAGAAGTGAAGAGCGAAAATGTGAAAAACCATAGGTTTAATAGATGTTACCAATCTTCTCCTCCAAATGGCAGTTACCTTCTTCAAGAAAGCAAAAAATCCCTATAGTATGGACTTCACAATGTCCATTTTGCATCCAAAACACTCACAAACCCTAAAACAACCCCAATAACAAACAAAAAAAACAGAAAATGATGAATATGAAAGAAAAGTGAGCTTATCAATTCTAGGAAAAGACGATTGCTAGCAAAGAAGAATCCACCTGAAACATCCCTAGAAATAGCAGTAAAATGATGGTGGAAGAACGTTGATTGATGTTACAATAGCAAGAATGCAAAGACTAGAAAGAAAGTGCTCCAAAAATGGGAAAATTAAAAAAGGTAACCCTAATGGTTTGGGAGTCCCTTATTAATAGGAGCCCAAAACCCTAGGGATCCCAAAAGATAGACCGCTCGAAGATGCACCCCAAAGCGACATGCCATGGTGAATGTGACCCATCTTTAATTCTCCAGGTCACGCGTGTCCCAAAAGTGCTTGGGTGATTTGAAGAGACACATAACCCATCCACCTATGCCCAAGCATAGGTAAACATATTAAAGGGGGCATTGTGGGAGGCTCCCCTCCATACGTCATTCCACATATCACTTTCCAATCCTAATACTTGGCCAAGTAGTGCAGGCAAGCAACCGTCTGAATCCTTCCATCTGGACCTCGTCCGATTCATCTGACCACAAAAATAAAGAGGCCCTTTCCCTATGAAGTTAGATGACAAAGTAGACCAAACTCCCCAAGCAGACGAAACTTTCTAATCAAGCCATCAAGGCCCACTGGCATGAATAATCATTCACGTCTTGACAAGGGAATGATAGATGGGGCCTCTTCCAACTTTGAAGTCCATATCAACTAATTGTTACGCATAACCCTAGACCATCAATAGGTTGAAGGGACAAGTGGATGTGTGATCAAACATCATGTCATGTCAGCTGACAACACCTGTCAGCCACCTAAAACTGTTATGATTACCCTGCCACTTACAAGACAATCATCATTACATATAAAGTTAAAGGGGTTAGTCAGCACTACAATGACATTCTCTTTAGCACTATAAAAACCCTCCATGAGCACAAACTAGAGGAAGCCTACTAAATCTTTCTTTCTCTTTCTTTCTCTCTCTCTAAGATTGCTTGAGCTATTTTTTGCCTAACTTAAGCTTCAGAGGGGCATGCCTGGATCATCCGTCCAGATATCCTTTATGCAGGAAAGGAGTTTATCCAGCCTCATTATCGTTGGAGCAGATACTTTAATAGGCACATTAAGGGAGGAAGATTGTCCATTCTCTTTTAACCTGGATGAATCTAACTCCAATTGGCTTTGAAGCAATAATGAGTTCACAGGATTTGAAGTCGTTTATTCATCCACAACGCTGAGTTGTTAATAACATCCGTCGCCTTAAGCTTATAACCTGAAGTAACTCATATCATCCATAATCCTAAGTTGTACACAGCATCTAGGGCATTAAGCCAATGACCTAGAGTCGTTCATGTCAACCATAACCTTGATTTGTTCATAAATTCTAGAACCTCGAGCTCACAACCTAGAGTCGTTCATGTCATCAACAACCCTAAGCTTTTAATAGCATCTAGAGCTTTAAGGTTACGACCTCAAGTCAATCATGTAAACCACAATCCCTGAGCTCATGACTCGGAGTTGTTCACGTCACCCATAGCCCTAGCAATTTCATAACATATAAAGCCCTAAGATCACGACCTAGAAACATTCATGTCAACCATAGCACTAAGTTGTTCATAGCATCTATAGTCATGAACTCACGACCCAGAGTCGCTCATGTCAAACATAGCCTTGAGCAGTTCATAGCATCTAGAGCCATGACCTTACAACCCGGAGTTGTCAATGTCATCTACAGCCCTGAGCTGGTCATCACATTTAGATCCATGGGATCATGACCAAGAATCGTTCATACCAACTACACCCCTGACCTATTCATAGCTGATTACTACCCAAAAAGTGTTATTTTGCGCCTTTAATTCATTATGTTTTAAGCGCTTTTGTGTAGTAGTTCTCTATTTTTATTCCAATTGGCATGTTAAGGACTTAGCAATGACTTCTAATCATATTTATGGCTAGTTTTAGCGTTTTGACATCTTTTTGGATCATTAAGACAAGCCAAGTAAAGGAGAGAAGCAAAGAGGAAAAAAAAAGGAAAGAAGCAGTTTTTATAGTCATGCACTGTCACTTTGGGAGGCTTTATTTTGTTCATTGTGCAAAATCACCTTTCAAGAATCCCATATTCGGAACCGGCTCGGAATTTCTGACAAATCAAGTACCTATAGTGGTATATTGTCATTCGTATAAGGAGCTCAAAAGTGCGAATTTCGCACCAGCCCATGCAATTGTCAATTTCGCACCAGCTCATGCAAGTGCAAATTTCGCACCAGCCCATGCAAGTGCGAATTTCGCACCTTGTATTGTTCATGCGACTTTGGTGCAAAATCTCCTCTGTTCTGCCGACTCCACATGAGATCTTTTCTTTTGTATTTTTTTGATGTAAATTCCTTTCTTATCCCTATAATTAGCCAATCACAGGCTTTGCTTTGTAAAGACTATAAGAGGGGTGGAAATCATCTCTCGAAAAAAACAGATGTATATTTTACACTTAGTGAAATACAGAGCTCTCTTTGCTTTCCTTTTCTCTCTTCTATTTTCCTTTTCTTGGAAGCCAAACAACCTCTAAGGATGTTTTCCCAGAGGATGAGAGGCTAAACCTTTAGTTTCTTGGAGTGAAGGAAGCTAGGTGAAAAGTCCAGATTCAAAAGTGGAAAACTCTCATGCATTAAATACAGGTAGTTAGAGTTCATAAATGGCTTTTA
Organism: Vitis riparia; assembly: GCF_004353265.1. NCBI lineage: Eukaryota > Viridiplantae > Streptophyta > Magnoliopsida > Vitales > Vitaceae > Vitis > Vitis riparia. The sequence continues at coordinate 192,104 of NW_023269671.1, read as the reverse complement.
AATCTAAAGTTTTGCTTTAAATCCCTTAGAATCACTTTGAATGACCAATACATGATAAGCTTTTAGGTCTTTGTGGATACTTAGTGCTAGATCCATATAAGACCATTAGTTATCATGTACGAGCCATTGGAAAGTGGCCCAAGGTGAAGACCCATAGTGTCTAAAGCCATTAATGGAACTTGACTACCATTTCTATTTACTTTTTATGGATTAAATCTTCATTGTTAAACCTATACCGGTTCGGGAAACAATCATCCTTTATGTTGTTGTCCCCAATACGAGGAGAAAAATCCAGAATTTCCCACTTTCCATTCTGAACTTGATCCTAACAACCTTTAGCTTCGGGAGACTTTCTTTCTTCCATTTTTACCTAGTTCTATGTTAGTTTAGTTCCAAACACCACTTTCAAAACAAATTTTCTTTTCTTTTAAACTTTAAGTTTTTGACAAAGGAAATCATCAGATTCAATTTCTAATCTTGAGTTTATCACTGGTAGAGTGAAAACCCATCCCAGAGTTCGACATTAGAGCTGTTATACTATAGTAGTTTTACTACGCTAGTATGAGGTTATAGGATTTATAAATATTTTCTATTAAAATACCCAACTGGGCATGACTCAAAATGGCGCCGTTGCAGGGGATCGTGCCACTTTACAGTGATACAACTTTTTAGAGGCTACTTGTGATTTCCATCACAAGTTTGGTGAATTCCTTTTTTTTTCACTAACTTCATTTCCTTTCTTTTAATTGTAGAATTCCTTTTGTTAAGTCTACTTTCATTTTCTTTCTAACCTTAACTTTCTTTTAGCTTTCTTTTGTTTTTGTTGTCTTTGTTTTGTTTTCAGGGAAGTTGTAACTTGTGCATGCCCTGTTAGATTCGGGATCAAAAGGGAAGACTAGTAAGGATAGAGAATCCTCAAGACACAGAGTTGGATATCTGTGTAAACATCATGGACCCTCCATAAGAGGATCAGAATTCTCAACACGGTCAAGGGGGTAATCCAAATGCATATCTATCCATAAGGGATAGAATGCACCCACCAAGGATGAGTGCACCCTCATGCATCGTACCTCCTCTTGAGCAGCTGATTATAAGGCCCCATATTGTGCCCCATATTGTGCCCCTCCTACCAAATTTCCATGGAATGGAGAGTGAGAACCCATATGCCCACATCAAGGAGTTTGAGGAGGTGTGTAATACTTTCAGAGAGGGAGGAGCTTCAATAGACTTGATGAGACTCAAGCTATTCCCTTTTACTTTGAAGGACAAGGCAAAAATATGGCTTAACTCTTTAAGGCCAAGGAGCATAAGGAATTGGGTTGATCTTCAGGCCGAATTTTTGAAGAAATTTTTCCCCACCCATAAGACCAATGGGTTGAAGAGACAAATCTCAAACTTTTCTGCACAAGAAAATGAGAAGTTTTATGAATGTTGGGAAAGGTATATGGAGGCCATCAATGCTTGTCCTCATCATGGCTTTGATACATGGCTCTTGGTGAGCTATTTTTATGATGGGATGTCTTCCTCCATGAAGCAAATTCTTGAAACCATGTGTGGGGGAGATTTTATGAGTAAGAATCCGGAAGAAGCCATGGACTTTTTAAGTTATGTGTCTGAGGTATCAAAAGGATGGGATGAGCCCAACTCAAGAGAAATGGGAAGGATGAAAGCTCCTGTAAATCCAAAGGGTGGAATGTACATGTTAAGTGAAGACATGGACATGAAAGCTAAGGTGGCAACAATGGCAAGGAGGTTGGAAGAACTTGAGTTGAAAAAAATGCATGAAGTCCAAGCCATTTCCGAGACACAAGCCCATGTCATGCTATGCACCATTTGCCAATCATGTGATCATGTGGTAGATGAGTGCCCAACCATCCCAGCTGCGAGAGAGATGTTAGGTGATTAACCCAATGTTGTGGGGCAATTTAGGCCCAACAACAATGCACCTTATGGAAACACCTATAATTCAAGCTGGAGAAACCATCCAAATTTTTCTTGGAAACCAAGGCCACCTCCATACCAACCACAAACCCAAACCCAAGCACCTCAACAAACCTATTCAGTGGAGCAAGCCATTGTGAACCTAAGTAAAGTCATGGGTGACTTTGTGGGTGAACAAAAGGCAATCAACTCCCAATTGCACCAAAAGATTGAAAATGTTGAGAGTTCTCAAATTAAGAGAATGGATGGGATGCAAAATGATCTATCTCAGAAGATAGATAATATTCAATACTCCATCTCTAGGATTACCAACCTCAACATAGTTAATGAGAAAGGAAAGTTTCCCTCTCAACCAAGCCAAAATCCAAAGGGTGTTCATGAAGTTGAAACCCAAGATGGGGAGTCTTCAAAGTTGAGGGAGGTCAAAGTTGTGATCACCTTGAGGAGTGGGAAGGAAGTTGATCAACCCTTGCCTAAGGTGAGGCAAGATGAAGAACTCATGTCAAGGAGAACCTTGGTTAAAGAGAGCAATAACCAAGAAGAGAAGAGTGGAAAGAAAGATGCATCTAAATCAAGCATTGAAGAAGAGCCAAGGATAGTGATTAAAGAGGATATGATGAAGAAACATATGCCTTCCCCTTTTCCTCAAGCTTTACATGGAAAGAAGGGAATCAAGAATTCATCAGAAATTCTTGAAGTTTTGAGACAAGTGAAGGTGAATATACCCTTACTTGATATGATCAAGCAAGTCCCCACATATGCAAAAATTTTAAAGGACTTGTGCACGGTCAAGAGAGGGTTACATGTGACAAAGAAGGCATTCCTCACTGAGCAAGTAAGTGCCATCATTCAGTGTAAGTCTCCAGTTAAGTACAAAGATCAGGGATGTCCCACCATTTCAGTCAACATTGGAGGGACACATGTGGAGAAAGCTTTACTAGACTTGGGGGCAAGTGTGAATTTGCTCCCATACTCTGTGTATAAGCAACTGGGACTTGGATAATTGAAGCCCACAGCCATCACTCTCTCCCTAGCTGATAGGTCAGTCAAAATCCCAAGGAGGGTGATAGAGGATGTTCTAGTTCAAGTGGACAAATTCTACTATCCCGTGGATTTTGTGGTGCTTGATGCTGATCCCACTGTGAAAGAAACAAATTATGTGCCAGTCATCCTTGGGAGACCTTTTTCTAGCTGCCTCCAATGCCATCATCAATTGTAGGAATGGGGTGATGCAGCTCACATTTGGAATCATGACCTTGGAACTAAACATATTCCACCTATGCAAGAGGCATCTTCACCCCAAAGAGGAGGAAGGATTGGAGGAGGTGTGCTTGATCAACACTTTGGTTAAAGAGCATTGTGACAAGAATTTAGAAGAGAGCTTGAACGAAAGCCTTGGAGCGCTTGAAGAAGGGTTACCTGAACCCTCTGATGTGTTAGCCATCATGTCTCCTTAGAGGAGAAGGGAAGAGATCTTACCCTTGTTCAATAAAGAGGACTCACAAGGAGCAGCTACGGAGGACCCTCCAAAGCTAGTTTTGAAGCCACTTCCTGTTGATTTGAAGTATGCATATTTGGAGGAAGATGAAAAATGTCCAGTGGTGGTTTTTTCAACTCTCACAAGTGATCAAGAGGATAGTCTTTTGGGAGTCCTCAGAAAATGCAAAAAAGCCATTGGATGGTAAATTTCTGATCTGAAAGGGATTAGCCCTTTGGTATGCACCCACCATATCTACATGGAGGAAGATGCAAAACCAGTGAGGCAGCCCCAGAGGAGGTTGAATCCTCACATGCAAGAGGTGGTAAGGGGTGAAGTTCTGAAGCTACTTCAAGCAAGGATCATATATCCCATTTCAGATAGCTTGTGGGTGAGCCCAACCCAAGTAGTCCAAAGAAATCTGGAATTACTGTGATCCAGAATGAGAAAGGGAGGAAGTCTCTCCACGTCTTACCTCAGGATGGAGGGTGTGTATAGACTACAGGAGGTTGAATTCAGTGACTAGGAAGGACCATTTCCCATTGCCTTCCATGGACCAAGTCCTTGAGAGAGTCTCAGGGCATCCTTTCTACTGTTTTTTGGATGGTTACTCGGGGTACTTCCAAATAGAGATTGATTTGGAAGATCAACAAAAGACAACCTTCACTTGCCCCTTTAGTACTTTTGCCTATAGGAGGATGCCCTTTGGTCTATGTAATGCACCTGCAACTTTCCAAAGATGTATGCTAAGCATCTTCAGTGATATGGTGGAGTGCATCATGGAAGTCTTCATGGATGACATCATTGTATATGGAGGTTCTTATAAGGAGTGTTTGTTGCATTTAGAAGTTGTTCTCCAAAGATGTATTGAGAAAGACCTAGTGCTAAATTGGGAGAAGTGCCATTTTATGGTACAACAAGGAATTGTCTTAGGACATATAATCTCCAAGAATGGCATTGAGGTAGATAAGGCAAAGGTGGAGCTAATTGTTAAGTTGCCACATCCCATAAATGTTAAAGGAATTAGGCAATTCCTAGGACATGCTGGGTTCTATAGGAGGTTCATTAAGGATTTCTCAAAATCTCAAAACCTCTTTGTGAACTCTTGGTAAAGGATGCCAAGTTTGTGTGGGATGAGAAATGTCAGAAGAGTTTTGAGGAACTGAAGCAATTCCTCATAACTGCACCAATAGTGAGAGCCCCAAATTGGAAATTACCTTTTGAGGTAATGTGTGATGCAAGTGATCTTGCTATGGGGCTGTTTTGGGGCAAAGAGAAGATGGAAATCCCTATGTGATTTATTATGCAAGCAAAACTTTGAATGAGGCTCAAAGGAACTACACAACTACTGAGAAGCGGTTGCTGGTAGTAGTTTTTGCCTTGGATAAGTTTCGTGCCTATTTGGTAGGGTCCTTTATAGTGGTGTTCACTGACCATTCTGCTTTGAAGTACTTGCTAACCAAGTAAGATGCCAAGGCAAGATTGATAAGATGGATCCTTTTGCTTCAAGAATTCAATCTCCAAATCCGGGATAAAAAAGGAGTAGAAAATGTGGTAACTAACCACTTGTCAAGACTTGTGATAGCACATGACTCACATGGTCTACCTATCAATGATGACTTCCTTGAGGAGTCTCTCATGTCAATAGAGGTAGCTCCATGGTATTCTCACATTGCAAATTACTTGGTTACTGGAGAAATTCCAAGTGAGTGGAGTGCCCAAGACAAGAAGCATTTCTTTGCTAAGATCCATGCCTATTATTGGGAGGAGTCTTTTCTCTTCAAATATTGTGCGGATCAAATCATAAGGAAATGTGTTCCTGAACAAGAGCAATCAGGAATTCTATCCCATTGTCATGATAGTGCATGTGGAGGGTCATTTTGCTTCTCAGAAAATAGCCATGAGAGTGGTCCAATCAGGTTTTTGGTGGCCCTCTCTTTTCAAGGATGCCCACTCTATGTGTAAGGGATGTGATCAGTATCAAAGGCTAAGGAAGCTAACACGCCGAAATATAATGCCCTTAAACCCCATCTTGATAGTGGATGTCTTTGATGTTTAGGGGATAGACTTCATGGGACCATTTCCAATGTCATTTGGACACTCTTACATTTTGGTGGGAGTGGATTATGTCTTTAAGTGGGTAAAAGCAATCCCATGTAGGAGCAATGATCATAAGGTGGTTCTCAAATTTCTCAAGGAGAACATCTTTTCAAGGTTTCGAGTGCCTAAGGCCATTATCAGTGATGGAGAAACCCACTTTTGCAACAAGCCTTTTGAGACTCTTCTAGTCAAATATGGGGTCAAGCACAAGGTAGCTACACCTTATCACCCTCAAACAAGTGGCCAAGTTGAGTTAGCCAACCGGGAAATCAAGAATATACTAATGAAGGTGGTGAATGTGAATAGGAAGGATTGGTCTATTAAGCTCCTGGATTCATTATGGGCTTATAGGACCGCTTATAAAACCATTCTTGGAATGTCTCCTTATCGCCTTGTTTATGGCAAAGCATGCCATCTCCCAGTGGAGATTGAATATAAAGCATGGTGGGCAATCAAGAAGCTCAACATGGATTTGACAAGAACTGGGTTAAAGAAATGTTTGGATTTGAACGAATTGGAGGAAATGAGGAATGATGCTTACCTCAATTCAAAATTGCAAAAGAGAGGTTGAAGAAATGGCATGATCAGTTGGTAAATCAGAAGAATTTTACCAAGGGACAAAGAGTCTTGCTTTATGACTCTAAACTTCATCCTTTTTCGGGAAAATTGAAATCAAGGTGGACGGGTCTTTCATAATTCATGACGTGCAATCAAATGGAGTAGTGGAACTACTCAACTTCAAGAGCACTCAAACTTTCAAAGTGAATGGGCATCGTCTCAAGCCTATATGGAATCATTTTCCCGAGACAAGGAGGAATTCATCCTCCTTGATCCACCTCTAACATGAAAACACTCAGTTCATGTTGAACTTAGTCTCTTCAAAGACTAAAAAGTTCATCCTCTTTTTGTTTTCTTTTGCGTTAATTTTAGTTTAATCTAGTGTTTTTTCTTGTGTGTATGCATGTTTTGATTTTTATTTTTGACCTTAATTTCATTCTAATGTAGTTTGAATTGGTTTTTGTGTTAACATGCAGGTAGGAAAGCTTGAAGATTGAAGTCAAGGGGAAAACAGGGGAAAAAAGGGAAAAAAGCCAAGACACAGGGAATTTCGCACTACTCAATTCTCTGGTGTGAAATTTGCACCACCCTACCCCCGTGTGCGAAATTGCCTTTGTGAGCATTTTCCAGAAAGCATGTTCTCGGTCCTTACCCAAAATCTCAGTGCGAAAATGCACAGGAATGCGAACCTTATGCGAAATTGCCTTTATGACCATTTTCCAAAAAGCATGCTCTTGGTCTTGGAAAATCTCAACGATGCGAAAATTTTCGCACTTCACTATTCACCTTGTGCGAAATTCGCATTTGTTCTTTAAAAGCCGATTTCTCTTCTTAAAGTCTAAACTTGTTCTTCTTCAATCCTCTCAACACCTCTTTTCCGATCACTCCTTTCCATCCACAAGGTCCTCTCCTTCATCATCTCCCATCCTCAGTCCCACCATGGCCGGCCATCTCAAGAGCTTCATCCCATAGCCGCGGCACAACACTATTCATAACAGTCCGTGACTTCCATTTTTAGCTCTTTCTCCTCCTTCCACCATAAAAAACCTTTCATTTTTTCACTCAACATTCCAAATCCATCCCTAAACAAAACCGAACCTTGATTTTCAAAACCAAAACCTTAAGCTAAGGATTCAAAGCCACGGTTTCTTCAAAAGAAACCCATTTTCGTGGCTATGGGAGATTAAAAATTCTTCATTCTCTTCTTGTAAGCTCCATTCCAAGCTTGCCACCATGAAAACCCCTTTCCTACCTCAGCCCGCATTTCCCACCCTCAAAAAACCAAAAATTTTTGCCATTTGAAAGAACCACAAATTTCGTATTTTGCACAAGTGAATAGTGCATTGTGCGAAATTCGCACAACACTACTCCACTTGTGCGAAATTCGCACCACCCAATTCTTTGGTGTGAAATTCGTACTGCCCTACCCCTTGTGCGAATTTTTGGGATTTTCACCCCTACCCTTCCCAATCCCAAGCCTTTGAGCCTCATTTCTTTGCTCCCTTATGGCTAAGACCCGAGGAGGCTCTACCTTAGCTCCCCAGAGCAGTCATAGAGCTGCCTCTGTGTGGGCCCCGCTAGATGCACCCCCACATTTACCTGATTCTGCCCCCCAGCGCAGATACTATACGAGGAGAGCAGCTGCCACACCTGTAGCCCTACTCAGATTCCAGCTAGGAGTCCTCCTACAAAAAAGGACAAGACTTCAGAGCCAGAAGAGTCCTCTAGAGTAGCTCGAGATTCACAGTCTCAGCCTCCTCCCACGAGACGCCCTATCCTCGCCAGCTCGCCCATTGAGGGCAACTCCTATTGTCGAGCGAGAGCATTCCATGATGAGGCATATTTTGATCACTAAGTTTTGTGACAGCAGCCTAAGTTGGGGGATTCATATCGCCTACTTGAGAGGTACCATCTTGTACCCTTTATGACTCCACCACAGTTCTTTTATCCTCGAGTAGCTTTAGACTTTTACCAGTCTATGACTACTCGTGGCGTCCCGACACCCGCCTCGATCCTTTTTACCATTGATGGACGCCAGGGTATTTTGGGGGCTAGACAAATTGCTGAGGCTTTCCATATCCCTTATGCACCATCAGATCCAACTGTATTTAGATGGTGGACCCCACTTTCTGAGTGGGACATGGTTAGTATACTATCTTGAGGGACATCTTTAGACAAGATCATTATGAGGAAGGAGCTTCCCCCTGGGATGCTCCTAGTTGATGTGGTGCTTCGCACCAATCTTTTTCCTCTTCAGCATAAAGTGTAGAGGCGAGGAGCCATTCTAAAGGCGTTATTCCGTATCTTTGAGGGCTACTACTTTGGCCCCCATCATTTGATTATGGTTTCCTTCCTCCATTTTGAGGAGAAGGTGCATAAGAGGCGTCTTACGAGGGCAGACACCATTCTTTTACTTTTCCCTCGACTACTATGCCATGTTCTGGTGCATATGGGTTTCCCTGCAGACCCTCATTCTGAGCCCCGCCGCCATTGTCGAGAGAGCTTCTCTCTTGACCAATGGAATCAGGTATTGCACCATCAGCATTCCCCATAACTTCCCGAGCCAAGGGAAGTTCCTCCATAGCCCTTACCATCTATATTTGCTCCGTCCACTTCAGCTCCTTCGAAGCCCGTACCAAAGGCAACATTGTCTGATGCCCCACCTACTGTTCTTCCTACCCCAGAGCCGCCCATTACTATCCCTGGTGCAGAGTATCATGACTTGCTCACTTTTTTCGAGACTCTGACCACTACTTAGACAACCATTATGGAGCAGATGGACCACCTTCAGCTTCGGCAGGACCAGCAGACTCTCATTCTCCATGAGATTCAGCAGCACCTCCATCTTTTGCCACCAGCTCCACCTGTTTCTCCTATGCCCTTAGAGTCTTTTGCTCCAGCTGATGATGCTACACCTATAGCGGTACCTTCCATAGTTGCAGCTGAGGATCCCTCCTATCCACCAGAGGAGCCTACTACTTGATCATACGATCACTCCTCTTCTTTTTTTTGTTTTTGTTTTGTATCTATATTCTATGTTTTTGGATGTGATATATATTTTGGACCACTTTTATACTGGGATTGGATGTATTCCATGTTTATCTTGTATATTATACTCTCTCAGTTTATATAGACATCTTCTTTTTTGTGTATATTAGCTATTCCTTTTTATTTCCTCTACTCATCACTCTTATGATTTTTTTTCTTTTGCAACATGTAGTTTCTTCTGTCCATTCAGAGTCCCATACTATCAGGAGGTATCACTTCCTCCCTTTTATTATCACTTGCTTTTGGAACATTGGGGACAATGTTCATCCTAGTTGGGGGAAGAGTTGAGGAAGTAATTTGTTGGATTTTTGGTTAGGTTATTTTGCTAAAAATTTTTTTGCAAACTCTCTTTGTTTCTCAAAGATAAATTCTCAAAAGTAAATGGGAGAAATTAAATTCTTATCTTATTGTCATAGTCTCAAAGTTTGTATTATGCTTATTAAAGTTGATAAATTGTTGAAGCTCCTTTTGATTTCAATCTTAAGTCTTCCACTCTAATCTTTTCACACACTGAACACATTAGATTCCATTTTTAAGATGGAAAACTTTCTCACCCCCTAAACTTAGGAAATTTTTGACTTGGTGCCTTTGACCTCATTCTATTAGTGTTGGGACACCTTATAAAAGGCCAGTGTGTCTTATAAAAAAAAATTTGCTTCACTTGCTTTGAAACCCGAGCAAGGTCCGAGGGGTATATGGTGAAAATCTTTGAAGCCTGGTGCCCTAAGCCTTTATTGGTTGGGAGTCACCAACCTCACTGCTCGTTACATGGGTGGATGGGTGGAGTTTAAAAAAAAAAAAAAAAAAAAAAGAGGTGCATTCTTAGCCTTTTATATGGGGGTTAGTGTTGCTAAAGTTAGAGAAAAACCTTAGTTGGGGGGAGAATATAGTTTGACATACTATAACTGGAAACTAAGCACCTTAACACTTAGATTTTTGTGAAAAATTAAGAGTTGGTCCTTTGGGAGTGGAAATTATTTTGATACTCAAATTTGCATAATGCCCACTCTTTGTATGTTGTGATAGGTAAGTTATTTGATGACTCTTGTTGATGATTGAGTTTTATATCCTTGACTTGCCATGTGAGAGTTTGATCCAATCATGCCACTTGATTATTTTTTGGAGTGATCAGCATGATTTTGTAAATTATTATATTATCTATTTTTCTTTCTTTTTCTCTCGTCCATTGCTAAGGGACTAGCAATGTGTCAGTTGGGGGGAGTGATTACTACCCAAAAAATGCTATTTTGCGCCTTTAATTCATTATGTTTTAAGCACTTTTGTGTAGTAGTTCTCAATTTTTATTCCAATTGGCATGTTAAGGACCTAGCAATGACTTCTAATCATATTTGTGGCTAGTTTTAGTGTTTTGACAGCTTTTTGGATCATTAAGACAAGCCAAGTAAAGGAGAGAAGCAAAGAGGAAAAACAGAGGAAAGAAGCAGTTTTTGTAGCCGTGCACTGTCACTTTGGGAGGCTCTATTTTGTTCATCGTGCAAAATCACCTTTCAAGAATCCCATATTCGGAACCAGCTCAAAATTTCTGACAAATCAAGTACCTATAGTGGTATATTGCCATTCGTATAAGGAGCTCAAAAGTGCGAATTTCGTACCAGCCCATGCAAGTGCGAATTTCACACCTTGTATTGTTCATGCGACTTTGGTGCGAAATCTCCTCTGTTTTGCCGACTCCACATGAGATCTTTTCTTTGTATTTTTTTGATGTAAATTCCTTTCTTATCCCTGTAATTAGCCAATCACAGGCTTTGCTTTGTAATGACTATAAGAGGGGTGGAAATCATCTCTCGAAAAAAACGAATGTATATTTTACACTTAGTGAAATATAGAGCTCTCTTTGCTTTCCTTTTCTCTCTTCTATTTTCTTTTTCTTGGAATCCAAACAACCTCCGAGGATGTTTTCCTAGAGGATGAGAGGCTAAACCTTTAGTTTCTTGGAGTGAAGGAAGCTAGGTGAAAAGTCCAGAAGCAAAAGTGGAAAACTCTCTTGCATTAAATACAGGTAGTTGGAGTTCATAAATGGCTTTTAAATCTAAAGTTTTGCTTTAAATCCCTTAGAATCACTTTGAATGGCCAATACATGATAAGCTTTTAGGTCTCTGTGGATACTTATTGCTAAATCCACATAAGACCATTAGTTATCATGTACGAGCCATTGGAAAGTGGCTTAAGGTGAAGACCCATAGTGTCTAAAGCCATTAATGGAACTTGACTACCATTTCTATTGACTTTTTATGGATTAAATCTTCATTGTTAAACCTATACCAGTTCGGGAAACAACCATCCTTTATGTTGTTGTCCCCAATACGAGGAGAAAAATCCGGAATTTCCCACTTTGCATTCTGAACTTGATCCTAGCAACCTTTAGCTCCAGGAGACTTTCTTTCTTCCATTTTTACCTAGTTCTATGTTAGTTTAGTTCCAAACGCCACTTTCAAAACAAATTTTATTTTCTTTTAAACTTTAAGTTTTTGAAAAAGGAAATCATCAAATTCAATTTCTAATCTTGAGTCTATCAATGGTAGAGTAAAAACCCATCCCAGAGTTCGACCCTAGAGCTGCTACATTATAGTAGCTTTGCTACGCTAGTATGAGGTCATAGGATTTATAAATATTTTTTTATTAAAATACCCAACTGGGCACGAATCAATAGCACCTAGAGGCCTAAGCACATGGCATCTTGAGTCATTCAGATCATCCAAAACCCTGACCTATTTACGACATGCAAAGTGCTAAGCTAATGATCGAGAGTACTTAATGTCATTTGCAGCCCTGAGTTCTTCATAACATTGACAGCCTTAAGCTCACGACCTAGAATCATTCATTTCAACCACACCCCTAGGCTGTTCATAGCATGTAGATCCCTCAGCTCATGAACCATAGTCATTCATGTCAACCACAACCAGGAGATGTTTAAAGCATCTAAAGCCCTAAGCTCATGACTTGGAGTTGTTCATCTCAGCCATAACCCTGAGTTGTTCATAGCATCTAGAGCCCTCAGCTCACAACATGAAGTTGTTCATTTCAACAACAAACCTAAGTTGTTCATATTATATAGAGCCCTCAGTTGGTGACCTAGAGTCATTCATGTCATCCACAACCCTGAGTTTTTCATAGCATTTAGAACCTGAGGTCATGACCTTGAGTCATTCATGCCATTGATGGCCCTAAGCTATTCTTAGGTTCTAGATCCATGAGCTCATGACTGGAAGTCATTTAAGTCAATGACACCCCTGAGTTATACGTGGGATCTAGAGCCCTGAGCTCACAACCTGGAGTCGTTTATGTCATCTATAACCCCAAGCATTTCATAGCATCTAGAGCCTTGAGCTCAAGACTTGGAGTTTGTCATGTCAACCATAACCCCAAGTTGTACATATCATCTAAAACCTTGAGCTCATGACCTAGAGTCATTCATGTCATTCAGAACATATTTTTGGTTCATAAAATCTAGCACCTTAAGCTCATGACCCAAAGTTGTTCATGTCATCTAAAGCCTTGAGTTGTTCATAGCATCTAGAGACCTAAGCTCATTACCTAAAGTCGTCGATTTTATCCACAACCCCGAGTTGTTCATATCATCTAGAACCCTAAGCTCATAACCCAGAGTTGTTCCTGTAAACAAAAACCCTGAGCTATTCATAGCAACTAGAGCCCTAAGTTGTACATAGGATCTAGAGCCCTAAGTTATTTATAGCATTTAGATCGATGGGCCCAAGACCAAGAATTATTCATATCATCCACACCCTTGAGCTATTCGTAGCATTCAGAGCCCTAAGCTAATGATGTAGAGTAGCTCATGTCATCCATAGTCTTGAGATATTCATTGCATCTAAAGCCCTAAACTCATGACCCAGAGTTGTTCCTCCTCTCAACCATAACTTTAAGTTGTTCATACCATCTAGAGCCTTCAACTTAAAACCTAGATTTTTTCATATAAACTATAGCTCTAAGTTGCTTATAGCATCAAAGGCCTTGAACTCACAACCTAAAGTTGTTCATGTCATCAACAACCCTAATTTTTTCATAGCATCTAGAGATCATAGCTAATGACCCGAAGTCATTCATTTCAACCATAGTCCTGAGCTACTCACAACATCTAGAGCCTTGACTCATGACCTAGAGTCATTCATATCATCCACAATCTTGAGCTTTTCATTTCATCTAGAACATTTAGCTCATGACTCGAAGTCGTTCATGTCTACTACAACTTAGAGCTATTCAAAGCAACTAGAGCCCTGAGCCCACAACCCAAAGTCGTTCATGTCATGTAAAGCCCTGAGCTATTCATAACATCTGGAGCCCAAAGCTCATAACCTAGATTCATTCTTGCCAACCATAGTCTTGAGATGTTCATAACATTTATAGTCCTAAGCTCATGACCTGATGTTGTTCCTATCATCTACAACCCTTAGCTATTCATAACATTTAAACCATAGGCTCACATCCTAGAATCATTCATATCCTCCTTAGCCCAAAGTTGTTCATAGCATCTAGAGGCCTGAGCTCATGATCTAGAGTTGTTCTTTTCAACCATGTCCTAAGCTATTCATAAGATCTAAAACCTTGAGCTCATGACCTAGAGTCATTCATGTCAACTACGACCCTAAGCTTTTCATAGCACTTAGAGCCATAAGCTCATGACTTAGAATCGCTCATATCATCCTTAGCCTAAAGTTGTTCATAGCCTCTAGAGGCCTCTGCTCATAACCTAGAGTCGTTCATGTCAACCATAGTTCTGAGTTGTTTATAGCATCTAAAGCCCTGAGCTCACGACCCAGAGTCATTCATGTCAACCACAGCTCTGAGTTGATCATAGCATTTTTAGAAAGAGGCTCATGACCAAGAATAGTTCATATCATCCTCATCCCTAAGCTGTTCATAGCATCTAAAGGCTTGAGATCGTGACTCGAAATTGTTCATGTAAGCCATAGCCTTGAGCTGTTCATAGCATCTAGAGTTCTAAGCTCAAGATATGGAGTTATTCATGTCAACCACAACCCTAAGCTGTTCATAGCATCTATAGCACTGTACTCATGACCCAGAGTTGATCATGTCTACCATAGCACTGAGCTATTCATAGCATTTAAATCCATAGGCTCACAACTAAGAATCATTGATATCATCCTCAACCCTAAGTTGTTCATAGCATTTGGAGGCCTGAGCTATCATGATCTCGAGTCATTCTTATTATCCACAACCCTGATCTATTCAAAGCATTTAGAGCCTTGAGTTGTTTGCGTAGACTCATTCATGTCATCTACAAGCCTAAGAAATTTCATAACATCTAGAAGCTTAAAGCTTATAACCTGGAGTTATTCATGTCAACCACAACCCTGAGTTATTCATAGCATCTCAAGCTTTGAAGTTATGACCTAGAATTGTTCATGTCATTCATAGTCCTGAGCTATTCATACCCTTTTAGGCCATGGTCTCACGACTAAGAATCATTCATATCATCCATAACCCTGAGCTAGTCATAGCATCTAGAGGCTTAAGCTTGTGGGATCTCAAATCATTCTTATCATCCAAAACCTTCAACTAATCATACCATCCAAAGCCCTGAGCTTACAACATGGAATAGCTCATGTCATCCACAACCCTGAACTATTCATAGCATCTAGAGCCCTGAGCTGATGACTCGAAGTCATTCATGTCATCAATAGCCCTAAATTGTTTATAGAATCTAGAGCCCTCAACTCATGACGTATAGTCGTTCATGTCAACCATGGTCGTAAGCTATAGCATCTCTAGCCCTAAGCTTATGATCCAATTTCATTCATATCATACATAGCTCTAAGCTGTTCATAGGACTTATATCCTTGAGCACATGACCCAAAGTCATTCATGTCATCCACAACCTTGAGTTGTTCATAACATCTAAAGCCCTTAGCTCACGACTCGGAGTCATTCATGTCAACATCAACCCTAAGCTATTCATAGCATTTACTATTTTGAGTTCACAACCCAAAGTCATTCATGTCATCCACAGCCTTGAGATATACATAGCATTTAGGGCCATGGGCTCACAACCAAGAATCATTTATATCATCCACAACCTTGAGCTTGTCATATCATGTAGAGGCCTGAGCTCACTAGATCCTGAGTTGTTCACATCATTGAAAACCCTAAGATGGTCATAGAATCTAAAGCCCTAAGCTCATGACACAGAGCAGCTCATGTCATTAACAACCTTAAGTTGTTCATAGTATTTAGATCCTTGAGCTCATGATTCAAAGTCGCTCATGTCATCCATAGCCCTAAGCTGCTCATAGCATCTAGTGCACTCAGCTCATGACCCATAATCATTGATGTTAACCATAGCCTTGAGCTATTGATAGCATCTCAAGCCCTTAGCTCATGACCCGATGTCATTCATGTCATCCATAATCTTAAGCTCTTCATAGGATTTATAACCTTAAGCTCAGGACCTGGAATCATTCATGTTATCCATAACCCTTAGTTATTCATACCATCTCGAACCTCTAGCTCACAATCCATAGTCATTCATTTCATGCACAACCTTGAACTATTCATAACATCTAGAACTTTGAGTTCACAACCCAAAATTTTTCATATCATCCACAACCCTGAGTTGTTCATATCATCTATGTCCTTGAGTTCATGGCCTACAATCATGCATATCATCCACTACCGTGAGCTATACATAATATCTAGAGACTTGACCTCATGACCTAGTAAAGTTCATGTCATCAACAACCCTAAGTTGTTCACAGCATATACAATCCCGAGCTTACAACCCAGATATGTTCATGTGAACCATAACCTTAAGTTATTATAGTTTTTAGAGCCCTATGCTCATGACCCAAAGTCATTCATATCATCCACAACCCTAAGCTATTCATAACATTTAGAGCCCCCCATGACTTGTAGTCATTAATGTCAACCACAACCCTAAGTTGTTCATAGCATCTAGAGCCCTGAGCTCATGACATTGAGTCATTCATGTCAGCTACAACCTTGAGCTGTTTGTATGATCTAGAGGCTCGAACTCATAGGATCTTTAGTTGTTCATATCATCCATAACTCTAAGCTATTCATAACATTTAAAGCCATGAGCTAACAACCCGGAGTAGCTCATGTCATCCAATGGCTTGAGTTGTTCATAGCATCTAGAGCTTTGATCTCACTACCCATAGTCGTTCATGTCAACCATAGACCTAAGCTCTTCATAGCATCTAGATCCTTGAGCTCACAACCTAGACTCATCCATATCATCCATAACCCTGTGTTGTTCATAGTATATAAAGCTCTAAGCTCATGACCCGAAGTTGCTCATGTCATTAACAACTATGAGTTGTTTATAGTATCTAGAGCCTTGAGCTCATGACCCAAACTCATTTTTTTCAACCACAACCTTAACCTTTCCATAACATATAGAGCCTTAAGCTCATAACTCAAATTCTTCCATGTGATGCACAACCTTGAGTTGTTCATAGTATTTAAAGCCATTGGCTCACGACCAAGAATCATTCATGTTATCTTCAACCCTGAGCTATTCATAGTATCTAGAAGCTTGGGCTCATGGGACTCTAAGTCATTTATATCATCTATAACTCTGAACTCACAATTAGGATTCATTCATGTCATCCATAATCCTGAGCTCATGAAGTAGATAAATTCATATCATCCACAGCTTTGAGTTGTACTTAGCATCTAGAGGCTTGACCTCATAAGATCCTAAGTCGTTCATATCATCCATAATGCTTAGTTGTTCATAGCATCCATAGCCCTCAGATCATGACCCGAAGTAGTTTATATCATTCACAACCATGAGCTATTCATAGCCTTTAAAGTCATGAGCTCACAACCTAGAGTCATTTGTATCAACCACAACCATAAATTATTCATAGTATCTCAAGCCCTAAGCTCACGACCCGGAGTCATTCATGTCATATGTAGCCTTGAGCTATTCATAGTATTTAGAAAATTGAGCTCATGACCCGGAGTTGTTCTTGTCAACCATAGTCCTAAGTTGTTCATAGCATCTAAAGCCCTGAGCTCACTACCTGGGGTCGTTCATGTCATACATATTCTTAAGCTATTCATATCATTTAAAGCCATGGGCTCACGAATAAGAATCGTTAATATCATCATGAGCCCTAAATTGTTCATAGCATCTAAAGGACTAAGCTCACAAAATCCCGAGTCATTCATATCATCAAATACACTGAGTTCTTCATAGCATCCAAAGTTGTACACTCATGACCTAGAGTAGACAGGTAATGAAGCATTTCATAGAGAGGTTTGAACATCAAGAGTAGACCCTTCATTTTCTTGGTGAAAAGGCCTTTAAAGGATTAAGTCTTTCCTTAATCTCCAGTAAGTAAGACAGGGTAGTTTATTTATTTTATCTTAAATTTTATTTATATTATTTTATTTTTCTTTTCTTAGCATTAGGTTTGTAATATAATTTCCTAACCAACTTTTGAGTGGTAACCAAAATTTTTGAAGCCATGTTAGGTGAAAAAAAAAACCATGTGCACCCTATGGGAGAGGTAAAGAGGTAAGCCTTACATGTTTCGAGGATGGTAAAGCTCTTAAAGGTATGTTACTGCATGCTAATACCCTTAGGTTTCTTATGTTAGACATGTGAGTTAGTTTATGCAAATGTGTGCTTAAGAAAACATAGATCTCAAAATTTTGTAATTGTGATTTGCATTATCTTATATTTCAATAAGTTGAAATCATTCAATTTTTAAACATTGCAACTTTGATGCATCATAGTGAAAATTTTAAATTTTGTGATAACTCTTGGTTAAACCGAAGGCATTAGAGAGGAAGTTGGGTATTTGGGCTTTTGGAATTCAAAAAGCATTAATCTTGGGGTGGAAACATATAAGGAGAGCTTTCATAGTGGTCGAGTTAAAAAATTCTTTGAATTTCGAACTCATGAGTGGCCATTTCAAACTCACTTTAATGTGGAACACATTAAGGCCAACTTTCATAGTAGTCGAGTTAAATAATTCCTTGAATTTCAAACTCATGAGTGACCATTTTAAACTCACTGTAATGTGGAAACACATAAGGCCAGATTTCACAGTGGCTGAACTAAAAAATTTTATGAATTTCAAACTCATGAGTGGCCATTTTGAACTTAATTGAATGAGGAACACATAAATCCAACTTTCATAGTGGCCAAGTTAAAAAAAAAAAAAAAATCTATGAATTTTAAACTAATAAGTTGTCATTTTGAACTCAAATTGATGAGTTTGAAATTACCTTGCCCATTTTGAATCCACCAGGTTCATTTTGAACTCACATGGTAAAATTCAAATTCATATTCTACAGCCTTAAAACCGACCATTCCCTTCTCTATTTCCCCCAAACTTTCTTCTTTACGAGGCCTTTGATTTTTCGAGATCTTCTAAGGTTGTTTTCCATTGATTAGGAGCCTCCAATGATGAATAATTGCATTCAAAGGTAAGCCCTAACCCCCATTTCAAATTTTTCTAGATATTATTCTCAAGTTTAGGTTTTTGAGTTGAAATACATGCAAAAATCCTTAGGATTGCAATTATTCATTTCATACATGTTTGTTAGATTCGTTATGCTTCACATGGTTCACTATGACTAAGAATTCTATATTTTGCAATTTTTGAATTTTATTGAACACTCAAGATATTAAAAAACCATCCATTTGTTAGAAATTTTGAGTTAGGGTTTGTGAAACATGACATTAGGGACTTATTGAGCATGTCATAATGTTTTGATATTGTGACACTTAAATTTTTATTAGGATCACCATCCATGTCTGTATTATTGATATTTTCATAATGTGTTTTGGGTGTCCCTTAGCCCAATGTATGTTTTGAATCCTATTCATTGATGGAATATAGAATTATATTTTAAATTTTGAAAATCTACTAGCCTAAGATGAACCATGGAAAATAATCCTTGGGTACATACTTTCAAAGCACATATATACTTTGGTTAAGCACTTTAGACATCTTAGAATATCTTTCATTAGTTGGGTAGGTTTGTCCTTTATTTATTCCTCATTTTATAACATTTGTGTTTTTCTTTACTCCATTTTATTTTCATCTTTATTTATTTATTTAATTATGTTATTTATTTATTTGTTTAGTTTTTTTAGATGGGACAAGACAAAGGTAAAAAGGTGGTTGTTAAGGATACACGGTCTTCATCCATTGACTTTAATTCCCCAACCTTTGGGTAGAGAGAAGCTCACCCTTCTATTCAAGGCACTAGGGGGATTATGATAGGTAAGCCCACCAAGAGGCTCATAGCACGACAACTAGCTCTCCAAGAGGCCTAGAGTATGGCTAATGCTGATAGGCCACAGGCACGCCAGACCACTAGACCTTCCACTTTAGCTTAGCCTACATCCCAGTCCTTATCTACGCCACCATCACGACTTGCACTACCACCAGCATAGTAGGTTCCTCAAAGCCCTCCACCTCCAATACAGAGGACACCCCTTGCCCAGTTAGGAGAGGATTTTTGCATTCATGGATTTACCACGGAGTACTCCTATGACATTGAAGCATTCAGTATATATTAGCTGACTGCCTAGTCCATGCACCTTTCTATTCAATATTCCTTATTCTAGCTGATGGAGCCAGTTCCTATGGTATACAAATACAGTGTTTGTGAGTTCTTTGCCACATTGACTAATAAAGGTAGTACCTATTCCACTATTCACTTTACCATTGGAGGAGAGAGGATTTCATATCAACCATCACCATTGCTGAGGGTTTTGGCTTACCCCTAACACCACCCCTTAGTTCTAGCTTTGCCCTACACTCTTGACTATCATTCCAGAGGGTGGCCTGTATTCTTGCTCCTTAGGGTATTCAGTCTCGCTATGTCATCACTCATTTAGAGATGCCTCAAATTTTATGATTTGTAGATTAGGTCCTCAAAACTAACATTTTCTCTTTCGCATTGCACTAAGAGGAAGGGTACATATCTTTATGGACTTTACCATATGTATATGAGAGAGTGGTGGAGCCCAGCCTACTTGATCATGAACACCATTTGCTATTTTTAAAATAAGGTGATCTTCAAGCAATTAGAGTCAACTCGAGGATATTTTGTTCCACTACCCCGACTCATCTCCTTGTGTCTTTCTTGACGAGGGCATCAATTATCTGAGTCTCAGTGTTAGGTTTCCAATGATAGGTACATTCTTGAGCATTAGGCCGAAGTGATTCATGATGACCTACAACTATAGAATAATGTCTCACATCGAAGGCGACCCTAACAAGTAGTTCCATATTGCACCCCCTTTTGATGTCATGTTTCCCCTACTTAGACTACTTTACCTACAATTGATCCTATTCCACCTATCATCGACCCTCCTCCACCTCCTATTCCATCTTCCATAGATATACTAGAGCATGCTTTTACTAAGGGGGTTGATCCTATAGGTTATCTCCACATTATGGCTAAGCTTTGTATGATGCATGCTTTCTTCATGAATATGGATTCCTGTTATGACTCTCATCTTGGCCAAGTTGAGACTTAGCTTGTTAACTTGACCTTAGTTGTTCAACAAATCAGTTCTTTTGTTAGCTATGCATAGTCACAGCATGACATTACTTCTCCAATGGATGCTAGTGTTAAGGTTAATGAGAGGATAGAGTTGGTAAGATCTAATATTGGTATTGAGATGCACAACTACCAGGTTGAGAGAGGACCTACTTCAGTCGTTCCAATGATCCAACTTTTTGGTGATGCAGTGATGGATGTTGCCACACCTATTCTTGACGTCTTTGCCTCTAATGAGCTAGGTGACGAGAGGCTCACTATTGACCCTTATGCAGATGTTGCTACTCTAATTTTAGAGCTTTTTGATATGGACACTGATTCTGCTGCACATTTATGATTTTTCTTCTATCTTTTGGCCTTAATTAGCACTTTGGCTATACTTTTGTTTTTATGAGTCAAAGTGGACAACCTATGAGGTAATTATCTACTATCCTTCCTTCTTTTGTTGTGTTCTTCATATTAGGGACAATGTACAATTTAGGTTGAGGAGGGGGGCATATCAACCTCACTTTTTTTTTTTTTCAAAAAGTGCAGGCTATCTTTGGTTAGTTAATGAGATTCTTGATTTTCTTCAGTGACTCATGGTTTATTTTGCATGACAATGCTTTAAGTAGCATTATTTCTTTAGAATTTGAGAAAAGATATATGATTACTACTTAGAAAGTGCTATTTGATAGCTTGTAATTAACTCTTTTAAACACTTTTGAGTATTAGTTATTACCTTTTAACTCAATTGGCATGTTAAGGACCCTTGCAATCGTTTCTAATCAAATTGTGTTAAGTTTTGGTGTTTTTGATAGTATTTTGATCACCAAAGCAATCCAAGATTGAGGAGAGTTCTATAGAATCCATGGCAAAGCAATTGGAAGCTTATTTACATGAAGAATCCAAGCTTTAAAGCTTTATAATCCTTTGCTGAAAGCAAATCATGAATGCAAGGAGGGAAAGCAAAGAGAGAAATCTAACATGAAGAATTCAAGAGGATAGCAACTGTTGGACACATTTGAAGCACTTCCTGGAGTCTATTTTATGCATACTATATGTCGTTTCGAAGCTGGGGAAGTCAGAAGTCCAACGCTTCAAATAGTTTATGAATCAAAGTTGAAATGGAGAAGTTATAGCCATTGGAATCCAATCATGCCAAGTTGAAGGCCAATTTCGTAGCTGTGAAATCACAAGGTGATCGCTGCGAAATGAGCCTTTGGCTGCGAAATGGAGACCTTCAGCCTGCTAAATTTCGTAGCCCATCTTGCATGCCTGTGAAATCCTCCTGAGTGCTTCCAGATATTTGTGACCGACTCTTTTAGATTTTTTCTTCAGATATTTGTTGTTTAAATCCCCATTTTCTCCTTGTAATCCACCAATCATAGGATTCCTTAGTTAATAAGTAAGAACAAAGGGTGAATAACCTCATATATATAGCTTGTAAATTTTCTTTACAAATATCTCGGGAGCTTGTTCTCAGAGACCATTTTTTGTATAGTTTTGAAGGAAGTAAAATATAGAGCTTTGCGCTGCCTTACCTACTCACTTTGATTGTATTTTTCTTACTAGCCAAACAAGCTCTGAGGATGTTTCCTCAAAGAATGAGTGGCTAGGCTTTTTGTCTCTTGGAGCTAAGGTAGCTGGGTAAGGTGCCGAATGTAAGAATTGGAAGTTTTGTTGTTTTACCTTTTAATGAAGAGAAAGTGTGACCCGTTAATGGCTTCTATGTTTTTAGTTAACTTAAAACACCTTTAAATCACCTGGGCCAACACTTGGTAAGGCAAGTGATCTCCGTCCATTGAAATGCACTAGTTTATCTCTTGTGAGCCTTTGGGAGGTGATTTGAAGGTAGGATTTTCTAGAATAGCCAACACTTAGTAAGCTTTTGGACTCGAAGGAGACATCCATTAGTTATCTCTTGCGAGCTTGAGAAGGAAAATCCAAGGTTAATGATCACCTTGAATGGTAAATGCTAGGTGAGAGGCACGAGCAATTCCAAGATGAATCAGTGAGAGGGATTTAATGTTTGAATCCATAAAATGGGAGGCATCTGTACCACACCGGTTGGAGAAATAACTATATGTTAATTCTTTAATGTGAGGAAAATATTCAAGTGACCGAAACTCTATTTTTGTATTGGGAGCCTGACCCCAGTGATCCTAAAACTCCATGAAACGTTTTTCTTTATAAGTAATTCCCATTACTTTATTTTTAGTTAGCTTAAAACCAATCCTTTTTAAACCAAAGTTTATGTTTTATTTTGAAGCTAACCTTGAAATGAAAAAACATTAATTCAACTTTGAATTATTATCAGTTGTAAGTTGAAAACCCTTCCCAATGAACGATCCTAGAGCCACATGCTATGCTAGCTGAGGCTATTGATTACTACCAAAAAGTGCTATTTTGTAGACCTAATTATAAAGGTTTTAAGCACCTTTGAGTAGTAATCATATTCATTTAACCCAATTAATTCATTAAGGTCCTTAGTAATTGGTTTTAACCATTTTGTGGCAAGTTTACATGTTTATATCAGCTTATGAATCAATTCAAGCATGCCAAATGATGGAGGAGCTACTTAGACAAGCCAACCAAAGAAGAAAAGCAAAGAGAAGCAAAGAAAAGCAAAAGAAAAGCAAAGAGAAGCAAGGAGGAAAACAGAGCACAGCAGCTGCAGTGTTCTTGGGCACTTTTGGAGCACTTCCCGAAGTCCATTTTTTACATGCTATATACCATTTCAAAGCTCAGGAACTCAAGAATCCAACGCTTCAAACCGTGTACGATTTGGAGCTGAAACGAGGAAGTTATGACCTTCAGAAGAAAACTGCTCCAGGTATGCGAAAATTTCGCACACCTTCTGAATGGTGTGCGAATTTCGCACACCCCTATGCGAATTTCGCATACCTCCTGATCAGGTGTGCGAATTTCGCACACCCCCTCCCCTGTTTTGCCGACTCCACACGAGATCTTTTCTTTTAGATATTTTTGTATAAATTTCCATTCTTCTCCTTGTAATCCACCAATCATAAGATTTCTTAGCTAGGAAGGATGGAAAAGCTTCTCTATTTATACTCCTTTGCATCCGTTGAAACGAATGGAGAAATATATGTAATAGACCCATATATATTGAAATATACCACGGAGCCTTGCTCTGTTTCTCCTTCTCTTCTCTTTCTCATTTTCTTAGTAGCCAAACATCCTTGGTGGATGAAATCCCCAAGGATGAGAGGCTAACCTTTTAAGTTTCTCAAAGTATGGATGTTATGTGATGGCTTGGATGCATTCCCATGGAAATTTCTAGCACCCGGAAGGTAAGGTAGTCCTTTTTCATTAATGGTTCATTAATGCAAAGTTTAGTTTTTATTTCCATTGGACAACTTCCAACGGCCAATACTTGATAAGCTTTTGGATTTCTATCCATTAGTTATCTCCTACGAGCTATTGAAAGGTGAGGTTTTCAATTCCAAGTTTTGCATTAATCCATTAGAACCAATTTCAATGGCCATTGAAAGGTGAGTTTATCACTTGGAATGACTTTGAGTTGCCAATATTTGGTAAGCTTTTGGCTTTAGACCATTAGTTATCTCTTACGAGCCATTCAAAGGAAGTCTAAGGTGAATAACCATTGATGAAATTCGCTACCATCTATTTTGCCATTTTAAAGGATTAAAACTTGATTTGCTAAACCCATACCGGTTCGGGAAGCAAGCATCACCATAGTTGCAACCCCAACGCGAGGAGCCTATCCTGAGATTTCCAATTTGCATAAGAGCTAGAGCATAGCTATCCTATCTTTGAGAAGCTTGTTTTTACACCCTTTCATTTTAGTCTTTAATGTTAGCTTAAATTAGTTTAAATCTTTCTAAAACATTTACATCTTCTTTTAAAGCTAACATCCATAAGAAAATCACCTATTTTCCTAATTTGAATATCACTTGTGTTTGCGAAAACCCTTCCCAGTGAACGATCCTAGAACCACTATGCTATAGTAGCTTGGCTACTTTAGTAATAGTATCTAAGGTATAAATTTTGTTGATACGCCTTTAAAGCTAAGCTACCATGAGTCGCATCAAATGGCGCCGTTGCCGAGGAAGGTGCCACAAGCACAGTGAAGCAACCATTAAGGGTAACTTGTGATCTTCATCACAAGTTTGGTGAGTTTTCTTCTAATTTTTTTTTATTTAGTTTAGTTTTTATTTAGTTAATTTTTTTTTTATTATTCTATTTCTTTTATTTTTATTTTTAATTTCAATTTGTGCATTCCTTGTTGGATTCGAGACCAAGAGGGAACCCTGGTACAAGTTGAAGAAAAGAGCCTTAGTTGAATATCATTTTTTTTAGAAATGGAAATTCCACATGAAGATCAAAGCTCTCATTATGATCATGAGAAGGACAAATTTGCATACTTATCCATGAGGGATCGGATTGAATTGGGGAAAAGGCAAGTTCAACAAAGCCAATGGGGTAGTAAGTATGCTTTGAATGGAGATGATTCATATGAGCATACGGTAGGGGAGTGCCCTACCATTCCAACTATGAGAGAAATGCGCGGTTACCAAAGCTCCTACACCTCAAGTTGGAATAACCATCCCAACCTTACAACCCAACCTCAACCTCAACCATCAATGAGTACATCTTCATTGGAGCAAGCCATTTTGAAGATAAGCAAAGTCATGGAGGACTTTGTAGGTGAGCAACAAAAGATCAACTCTCATCTTAATGACAAGATTGATAATTTGGAGAGTTCAATAAATGTAAGAATGGAGGAAGTTTATAATGATCTATCACTAAGGATAGAAAAAATTCAAGACTCCATTGAGAAGCTCACCAATCTCGACATAGCAAGGGGGAAAAGGAAGCTTCCTCCTCAACCCCACCATAACCTTCAAGGAACCAATGCAAAAATATCAAGGAAAGTGTTGATGATCGACACTTTGGTGGGGGATTGCTATGACAACTCTATGGACCAACCTTCCATTGAAAATCATAAGGTTCAAGATGATAAAGGGTTACTTGAACCCTTTAAAGCATCCACTTCTCTAGGGAAGAGAAGAGAAACGAATTCCCTTGGACCAATTGGGAAGGATGCCAATTTTGTTTGGGATCCAGGGGGATTTCAGCATGAAGTGGGTGTGTGAGTGAGGATGAGCTAAATAGTTCATCTTTTTTTTGGGGTACATGCTATTAGCTTCATTTAAATTCTATGCTTTCTTTAAATTTATGCATGTTTTAGTTTGAATTCTTAGCTTTAATTTAGTTTTAATATGTTTTTGAGATGAGTTTTGAAGTGTTCATGTAGGTAGGAAGGCTTGAAGAATGGAGTCTTGGTGGAAACAAGGGAAAACAGGGGAGGAAAAATTCAAGTTCAGCAAATTTCGCACACCCCCTTTTGAGGTATGCGAAATTCGCATACCTCCCCTACCCGGTGCGAATTCATTTTTGCTCCACTTTTCAAAATTGCATACTCTCTGTCCCTTGTGCGAATTTCACAGGTATGCGAACCTGGTGCGAACCCGGTGCGAAATTGCTTTTTCACCAATTTTCAAAAAAATGCTCTCTGTCTTGGAGAACCACAGGAATGCGAAATTCGCACACCCCCTCTTGAGGTGTGCGAAATTCGCACACCCCCCCTCCCCTGTGCGGAAAACTTCCCGAAGTTCATTTCATGCGTACTATATCTCGTTTCAAAGCTTGGGAAGTCAGGAGTCCATAGCTTCAAACGGTGCTTAATTTGGAGTTGAAACGAAGAAGTTATGGCCGTTTGAAGATGACTGTGCAAAGCTTAAATGGAAGTGTTGCAGCCGCACCCATTTTTGCTACTGTTGGACACGTTTTTGGAGCACTTTCTGGAGCTCAAATTATGCATACCATATGTCGTTTTGAAGCTTAGGAAGTCAGGAGTCCAGTGGTTCAAACGGTGTGCGATTTGGATTTGAAACAAAGAAGTTATGGCCATTTAAAGGAGCCACACTTTTGCATTTGCGCGGGTGAATAGTGCCCTGTGCGAAAATTTCGCACACCCCTTTTGAGGTATGCGAAATTCGCACACCTACCCCCCTTGTGCGAAAATTTCAACTTCTTCATCCCTACCCTCCCAATCCTAAGCTTCTAAGCCTCATTTCTTTACTCCATTATGCCTAAGACCCGGGGAGGCTATACCACAGCTCCCCAGAGCAGTCAAAGAGCCCCGCGCACCCTGGGATCACACACATGAAGCCTCTCACTCCATTTCTAACCTCCTTAAACCATCAAAGCCCATAGCTCCAACTGAGAGCTCCAGTTGAGGAGACTATGCCATCCAAGGAGAATACCAGAATAGAGGCCAAAGTCCTGATCCAACCCACTCAGAAGGCCACCACAGATGCATCAACTCCACAAGACCCTTCCATTATTTGATCATCTCTTTACTTTTTGTTTTTACATATTATATTAGTATAGATAATTCCATGTTTTGATGCTTTATATTGGATGTATTACTGATGATACATCATATATAGACATCATTTTTTGTTTAAGCTTGACATTTTTCTATTTCCTCTACTCACTAACTCTTATGTTTTCTTTGAAACATGTGGTTTCTCCTACATGACTCATACTTCATATTACTCAAGAGGTACCACTTCCTCCCTATTTTTTAAATCGCTTTGTCACATTGAGGACAATGTTCAGCTTGGTTGGGGGGAGAGTTGAGGAAGGAAGTATTGTTATTAAATGCTAAGTTATTTTGGTAATTTAGTTGTTTTTTGCTTAATTTTAAAATTTTTTAAGTTTTTATTCTACTCTCCATGGTTATTAAGGAAAAATTCTCAAAAGAAAATGGGAGAAATTAAATTCTTATCTTATTGCCATAGTCTTAGAGTTTTTATTATGCTTACTAAAGTTGATGAATTGTTGAAACTTCTATTGAATTCAAGCTTAGTTCTTCCACTTTAAGCTATCCACACACTAAACACAATAGGTTCCGATTATAAGATGAAGAACAATTTCCCTCTTGACTTAGGAAAATTTTAGACTTGGTACCTTTGACCTCATTTAATAGTGTTGGGACACCTTGTAAAAGGCCAATGAGCCCTTGAAAGAGAAAAAGAAAAAAAAAATGTTTACTTGCCTTGAAACCCGAGCAAGGTCCGAGGGGTATATGGTGAAAATCTTTAAAACCTGGTACCCTAAGCCTTAATTGGTTGGGAGTCACCGACCTCAATGCTCGTTAAATGGGTGAATAGGTGGAGTTTAACATATTGTAGGTGCTTGGGTATTTAAAAATTTATTCTCAAAAGTCCGGGGTGAAATCCGAGGAGTTAGTGGTTGAAAAATCCTTAAAGCTTGATGCCCTAAACCTTGATTGGTTGGGAGTCATCGATGGACCCCCGTTACATGGACAATTTAGAAAAGAATGCCTTTAAGCTTTGCACTCCTACAAGAAAAAAATTGTGAAAGAAAAGAGGTGCGTTCTTAGCCTATTGGAGGTTGATTACTTTGCTAAGCTTTGAAAAAGAACTAGGTTGAGGGGAGAGATTAGTTTGACATACTATATTCGGAAACTAATAAATAACACATAGATTTTTGTGGAAGATTAAGTGTTGGACCTTTGGGAGTGGAAATTATTTTGATACTCAAATTTGCATAATGCCCACTCTTTGCATGTTGTGATAGGTAAGTTATTTGATGACTCTTGTTGATGATTGAGTTTTATATCTTTGACTTCCCATGTGAGAGTTTGATCCCATCATGCCACTCATATCATTTTTTGGAGTGATTTGTATGATCCCTTTTATGTATATTATAGTTTACTTAGTTTTTATCTCCTTCATTGCTAAGGGACTAGCAATGAGTCGGTTGGGGGGTGTGATTACTACCAAAAAGTGCTATTTTGTAGACCTAATTATAAAGGTTTTAAGCACCTTTGAGTAGTAATCATATTCATTTAACCCAATTAATTCATTAAGGTCCTTAGTAATTGGTTTTAACCATTTTGTGGCAAGTTTACATGTTTATATCAGCTTATGAATCAATTCAAGCATGCCAAATGATGGAGGAGCTACTTAGACAAGCCAACCAAAGAAAAGCAAAGAGAAGCAAAGAAAAGCAAAAGAAAAGCAAAGAGAAGCAAGGAGGAAAACAGAGCACAGCAGCTGCAGTGTTCTTGGGCACTTTTGGAGCACTTCCCGAAGTCCATTTTTTACATGCTATATACCATTTCAAAGCTCAGGAACTCAAGAATCCAACGCTTCAAACCGTGCACGATTTGGAGCTGAAACGAGGAAGTTATGACCTTCGGAAGAAAACTGCTCCAGGTATGCGAAAATTTCGCACACCTTCTGAATGGTGTGCGAATTTCGCACACCCCTATGCGAATTTCGCATACCTCCTGATCAGGTGTGCGAATTTCGCACACCCCTCCCCTGTTTTGCCGACTCCACACGAGATCTTTTCTTTTAGATATTTTTGTATAAATTTCCATTCTTCTCCTTGTAATCCACCAATCATAAGATTTCTTAGCTAGGAAGGATGGAAAAGCTTCTCTATTTATACTCCTTTGCATCCGTTGAAATGAATGGAGAAATATATGTAATAGACCCATATATATTGAAATATACCACGGAGCCTTGCTCTGTTTCTCCTTCTCTTCTCTTTCTCATTTTCTTAGTAGCCAAACATCCTTGGTGGATGAAATCCCCAAGGATGAGAGGCTAACCTTTTAAGTTTCTCAAAGTATGGATGTTATGTGATGGCTTGGATGCATTCCCATGGAAATTTCTAGCACCCGGAAGGTAAGGTAGTCCTTTTTCATTAATGGTTCATTAATGCAAAGTTTAGTTTTTATTTCCATTGGACAACTTCCAACGGCCAATACTTGATAAGCTTTTGGATTTCTATCCATTAGTTATCTCCTACGAGCTATTGAAAGGTGAGGTTTTCAATTCCAAGTTTTGCATTAATCCATTAGAACCAATTTCAATGGCCATTGAAAGGTGAGTTTATCACTTGGAATGACTTTGAGTTGCCAATATTTGGTAAGCTTTTGGCTTTAGACCATTAGTTATCTCTTACGAGCCATTCAAAGGAAGTCTAAGGTGAATAACCATTGATAAAATTCGCTACCATCTGTTTTGCCATTTTAAAGGATTAAAACTTGATTTGCTAAATCCATACCGGTTCGGGAAGCAAGCATCACCATAGTTACAACCCCAACGCGAGGAGCCTATCCTGAGATTTCCAATTTGCATAAGAGCCAGAGCTTAGCTATCCTATCTTTGAGAAGCTTGTTTTTACACCCTTTCATTTTAGTCTTTAATGTTAGCTTAAATTAGTTTAAATCTTTCTAAAACATTTACATCTTCTTTTAAAGCTAACATCCATAAGAAAATCACCTATTTTCCTAATTTGAATATCACTCGTGTTTGCGAAAACCCTTCCCAGTGAACGATCCTAGAACCACTATGCTATAGTAGCTTGGCTACTTTAGTAATAGTATCTAAGGTATAAATTTTGTTGATACGCCTTTAAAGCTAAGCTACCATGAGTCGCATCAGCTATCCTAGCACATGGTGTAATAGGTTATAAATTTTGTTGATTACTCCTATCTAAGGACCGAAATCAAGGTACACCAGTTAGGAACTACGAATCAAATGGCACCGTTGCCGAGGAAGGTGCCAACTTCACAGTGATACTATCTTTTCAGAGTACTTGTGATTTTCATCACAAGTTTGGTGATTTTTCTTTCATTTTGCTAACTCTTTTAATTGTTTCTTTTACTTGTTCATATTCTAACATATCTTTTAATTTACTTTTAGTTAATCTTAGTCTTTTTGTAGTTTTGTTTTCTTTTGTTTTCCTTTGTTTTTGTGTTTGTTACAGTTGATACTAGTTGTGTATGCCAAATTGGATACGAGATAGTGGAGGAAGGTTTGTGAAACTTGAAACACCTCATAACAAGGAATTGGAATTGAACATGAATATCATGAAAGATACACCTGAAGATCAACATAGTTACCATGGTCACCAGGACAATCCCAATGCATTCATATCAATGAGGAACCGCACGCATCCACCTCGTATGAGTGCACCATCATGTATAGTGCCCCCTACAGAGCAGCTAGTGATTATACCGCATATTGTTCCACTTCTACCAACTTTCCATGGGATGGAAAGCGAGAATCCCTATGCCCATATTAAGGAATTTGAAGATGTTTGTAATACCTTACAAGAAGGAGGAGCTTTAATTGACATGATGAGGCTTAAGCTAATTCCTTTTACTTTAAAGGATAAGGCCAAGATTTGGCTTAATTCTTTAAGGCCAAGGAGTATCCGTACTTCGACTGATTTGCAAGCTGAATTCCTCAAGAAATTTTTCCCTACTCACAGAACAAATGGCTTGAAGAGGCAAATTTCAAACTTCTCAGCTAAAGAGAATGAGATATTCTATGAGTGTTGGGAAAGATATATGGAAGCCATCATGCTTGTCCTCACCATGGTTTTGATATATGGCTATTGGTGAGTTACTTTTATGATGGGATGTCTTCCTCAATGAAGCAACTCCTCGAGACAATGTGTGGAGGAGATTTCATGAGTAAGAATCTAGAGGAAGCTATGGATTTCTTGAGTTATGTGGCTGAAGTTTCAAGGGGATGGGATGAACCGAACAAAGGAGAAGTGGGGAAGATGAAGTCTCAACCGAATGCCTTTAATGCTAAGGCTGGGATGTATACCTTGAATGAAGATGTTGATATGAAGGCAA
Source organism: Vitis riparia (assembly GCF_004353265.1). NCBI lineage: Eukaryota > Viridiplantae > Streptophyta > Magnoliopsida > Vitales > Vitaceae > Vitis > Vitis riparia. The sequence goes on along the minus strand of NW_023269671.1, from coordinate 160,707 downwards.
AGCTTGTAGCTATGACAAGAAGATTGGAGGAGCTAGAACTAAAAAAGATACATGAAGTGCAATCTGTTGCTGAAACACCAGTGAAAGTCAAGCCATGTCCTATTTGTCAATCTTATGAGCACTTAGTGGAGGAGTGCCCTACAATTCCAGCTGCTAGGGAAATGTTTGGAGATCAAGCAAATGTCATTGGATAATTCAAGCCCAATAACAATGCTTCGTATGGAAATACTTACAGCTCAAGCTGGAGAAACCATCCAAATTTCTCCTGGAAGCTAAGAGCACCTCAGTACCAATAATTAGCTCAACCATCTCAACAAGCTTCAAATCTTGAACAAGCAATAGTGAATCTAAGCAAGGTTCTGGGAGATTTTGTTGGAGATAAAAAATTCGTCAATGCTCAACTCAATCAAAGAATTGACAATGTAGAGAATACATTGAATAAAAGGATGGATGGGATGCAAAATGACTTATCTCATAAGATAGATAATCTCCAATACTCAATCTCAAGGCTCACTAACCTGAACACAGTGCAAAAGAAGGGTAGATTTCCTTCTCAACCTCACCGAAGCCCCAAGGTAATCCATGAAGTAGAAACTCATGAAGGAGAGTCTTCACAGGTGAGATATGTTAAAGCCTTGATCACTCTAAGGAGTGATAAAAAGGTTGAGCTGCCAACACCCAAGCCACATGTTGAAGAGGAAGAAGAAGAAGAGACAAAGAAGATGGAGGAAATCAAAGGAAAGAAGAAAGATATCAGTGAAGGGAAAGAGGACCATGATTTAACAGTGAATGCAACTCTGGAGAAAGTACTTATCAAGGGAGATGTGATGAAGAAACACACACCTCCACTTTTTCCTCAAGCTTTGCATGGGAAAAAGGGGATAAAAAATGCATCATAAATTCTTGAAGTATTGAGAGAAGTGAAAGTCAATATCTCATTGTTGGATATGATTAAACAAGTTCCAACTTATGCAAAATTCCCAAAGGACTTGTGTACTGTCAAAAGAGGGTTGAATGTGAATAAGAAAGCCTTCTTGATTGAGCAAGTAAGTGCTATCATACAATGCAAGTCTCCTTTGAAGTATAAAGATCCGGGTTGTCCTACCATTTCAGTCATGATTGGAGGAAAGGTAGTGGAAAAAGCTTTGTTAGACTTGGGAGCAAGTGTGAATTTGCTACCATACTCTGTCTACAAGCAATTGGGACTTGGTGAATTGAAGACAACATCAATCACTTTATCTCTAGCAGATAGATCAGTGAAAAATTCCAAGGGGGTTAATTGAAGATGTCTTAGTTCAAGTTGATAACTTCTACTATCCAGTAGATTTTGTTGTTCTTGATACGGATCCCATTGTCAAGGAAACGAATTATGTTCCTATCATCCTTGGAAGGCCATTCCTTGCTACATCAAATGTGATCATAAATTGTAGGAATGGACTCATGCAACTCACATTTGGCAACACGACATTGGAGCTCAATATCTTCTATATGTTCAAAAAGCTAATCACTCTAGAAGAAGAAGAAGGTCCAAAAGAGGTGTGCATTATTGACACTCTAGTGGAGGAGCATTCTAATCAAAAGATGCAAGACAAGTTGAATGAAAGTCTTGAGGATCTTGAAGAAGGGTTGCCTGAACCCTCTGATGCGCTTGCTACTCTACAAGGTTGGAGGAAGAAAGAAGAAATTCTACCTTCGTTCAATAAAGAGGAGGCATAAGAAGCTGCTAAAGAAGAGACCCCAAAGCTCAATCTGAAGCCTTTGCTCACGGAGTTGAAATATACATACCTAGAAGAAAATCAAAAGTGCCCTATTGTTATATCTTCATCTCTTACTACTCCTTAGGAGATGTGTCTACTTGAAGTTCTCAAGAGGTGTAAGAAAGCAATAGGATGGCAAATATCTAACTTGAAAGGCATCAGTCCTTTGGTCTATACACATCATATATACATGGAAGAAGAAGCTAAACCAATTTGTCAACCTCAAAGAAGATTGAATCCTCGTTTGTAAGAGGTGGTGCGAGCTGAGGTTCTGAAGCTACTTCAAGCAGGTATTATTTACCCATATCTGATATCCCTTGGGTAAGTCCTACTCAAGTGGTACCAAAGAAGTCAGGGATTACGGTGGTTCAAAATGAAAAGGGAGAAGAAGTTCCTCACTTCAAGTTGGAGGATGTGTATTGATTATGGAAAATTGAATGTTGTGACAAGGAAGGATCATTTTCCACTGCCATTTATTGATCAAGTGTTGTGGACAGTCTCTGGCCATCCTTTCTATTGCTTCTTGGACGGTTACTCTGGGTATTTTCAAATTAAAATTGATGTTGAAGATCAGGAGAAGATCACTTCCACATGTCCATTTGGAACATATGCCTACAGAAGAATGCCTTTTGGTTTATGTAATGCACCTGCTACATTCCAAAGATGTATGCTTAGTATCTTCAGTGATATGGTGGAGCGAATTATGGAGGTTTTCATGGGTGACATCACCATATATGGAAATACATTTGAAGAATGCTTAGTCAACTTGGAAGCGGTTCTGAATAGATGCATTGAAAAGGACTTGGTGCTCAACTGGGAGAAATGCCATTTTATGGTACAACAAGGAATTGTCCTTAGCCATATCATCTCCGAGAAAGACATTGAAGTTGATAAAGCAAAGGTGGAACTTATTGTCAAATTGCCATCCCCAACAAATGTAAAAGGAGTAAGGCAATTCCTTGGCCATGCAGGGTTCTACAGGAGGTTTATAAAAGATTTTTCTAAGCTTTCAAAGCCTCTTTGTGAACTTTTGGCTAAAGATGCTAAGTTTGTATGGGATGAAAGATGTTAAAGGAGTTTTGATCAACTGAAGCAATTCTTGACAACCGCTCCAATATTGAGGGCTCCTAACTGGCAACTACCCTTTGAAGTGATGTGTGATGCCAGTGACTGTGCTATAGGAGTTGTGCTTGGCTAAAGAGAAGATGGAAAGCCCTATGTGATCTACTATGCAAGCAAGACATTGAACGAAGCTCAAAGAAACTACACAACCACAAAGAAAGAATTGTTAGCTGTAGTGTTTGCCTTAGACAAGTTTCGTGCTTATCTAATAGGGTCTTCCATCATTGTTTTCACTGACCATTCAGCCTCGAAGTATTTATTGACAAAGCGAGTTGCAAAAGCAAGGTTGATTAGATGGATTCTCTTAGTACAAAAGTTCGATCTCCAAATCAGAGACAAGAAAGGAGTGGCGAATGTGGTAGCTGACCACCTTTCAAGGTTGGCTATAGCACACAATTCCCATGTCTTACCTATTAATGATGATTTTCTAGAGGAATCACTTATGTTGCTAGAAAAAACTCCTTGGTATGCTCATATTGCTAACTATTTAGTTACTGGTGAAGTTCCAAGTGAGTGGAAAGCACAAGACAGGAAGCACTTCTTTGCAAAGATTCATGCTTATTATTGGGAAGAGCCTTTTCTTTTCAAGTATTGTGCAGATCAAATAACAAGGAAGTGTGTCCCTGAAGAAGAGCAGCAAGGAATCCTCATCCATTGCCATGAGAGTGCATGTGGAGGCCACTTTGCCTCCCAGAAAACAACCACGAAGGTGTTGCAATCAAGGTTTAGTTGGCCATCACTCTTCAAAGATGCCCACACCATGTGTAGGAGCTGTGATAGATGCCAAAGGCTTGGGAAGCTTACACGAAGAAATCAAATGCCCATAAACCCCATTCTGATAGTTGATCTCTTTGATGTTTGGGGCATTGACTTCATGGGACCTTTTCTAATGTCTTTTAGTAACTCTTATATCTTGATGGGGATGGACTATGTTTCGTAATGGGTTGAGGCAATCCCCTGTAAACACAATGATCACAGGGTGGTTCTCAAGTTTCTTAAAGAGAACATCTTCTTAAGATTTGGGGTGTCCAAAGCCATAATCAGTAATAGAGGTACTCATTTTTGCAACAAGCCTTTTGAGACCCTATTAGCCAAGTATGGGGTGAAGCATAAGGTAGCTATACCTTATCACCCTCAGACTTCTGGGCAAGTTGAGCTAGCAAATAGGGAAATCAAGAATATATTGATGAAGGTGATGAACACGAGCAGAAGAGATTGGTATATTAAGACCCATGATTCACTATGGGCATATAGAACAACTTATAAGACTATTCTTGTCATGTATCCCTATCGCCTAGTCTATGGCAAAGCATGTTGTCTCCCTGTGGAAGTTGAATATAAGGCTTGGTGGGCAATCAAGAAGGTTAACATGGACTTGATCAAAGTCGGGGCAAGGAGGTGCTTAGACCTTAATGAGATGGAAGAATTAAGAAATGATGCCTACATCAATTCCAAAGTTGCAAAACAGAGGATGAAGAGGTGGCATGATCAATTAATCTCCAACAAAGAATTCCAGAAAGGACAAAGAGTCTTACTCTATGACTCAAGGCTCCATATCTTTCTAGGGAAGCTGAAGTCAAGGTGGATAGGCCCTTTCATTATTCACCAAGTGCATCTCAATGGAGTGGTGGAATTACTGAATTCCAATAGCATTGACACCTTTAAAGTCAATGGCCATCGTCTCAAACCATTCATTGAGCCATTCAAGCAAGATAAGGAGGAAATGAACCTCCTTAAGCCACAGAAAGCCTAATCAGAAAGGGGTTAGATGGACTTGGTCTCACCAATGTCCATATTTTTGTTTAATTTTGTTAATTTAAGAGCTTTATTAATTATTTTGATTTTAATTTTGGTCTTAATTTATGTTATTTTTATGTAACTTAAATTTTTTGAATGATCTAATTTAAGAGAAATTGCAAAAGAGAAGAAGGAAGGTCTCAAGGAGCCAAAAGGAGCTGAGAAGCAAGAAATTTCAGTGGTCTGCGAAATTTCGCAGCCCAAAATAGCCCCCTGCAAAAATGGCCATTTGTTGTGAAATAATTTCACAGCCACAAAGTGCCCGTTGCGAAATCAGGGGTTCGTTGCGAAATGGGCCCTTCGCTGCGAAACCATTTTGCAGCCCCATAGCCACCCCCATGCGAAAATTTTCGCAGCTACGAAACACCCCTTTGGCACCACAAGTGCCATTTCGCAACCTATACCCCCATTTCGCTGCTGCGAAATCCTCTGCCAAATCACCCAAGGCTTCCAAACCTCTATTTCGTAGCCCTACCCCCTCATTTTGCAGGCTGTGAAAATAGCCCTTGGCTGCGAAAATAGGACTTCGCTACGAAATGACCCCTCTTATGCGAAAAATTCCAACCGT
>NW_023269671.1:0-125627 GCF_004353265.1 Vitis riparia | reverse complement strand
AGGCATCTTGCAATGGCTCGTACCTCTCACCTAGTATTTTCCATTCAAGGTGATCCTTAACCTTAGATTACCCTTCAAAAGCTCGTAGGAGATAACTAATGGATGTCTCTAGGGAGTCCAAAAGCTTACCAAGTGTTGGCTATCCTAGGTAATCCTACCTTTAAACCACCTCACAGAGGCTCACAAGAGATAACTAATGGATCTCGATGGATTGAGTCCGAAAAGCTTACCAAGTGTTGGCCCAAGTGATTAAAAGGGATTTTAAGTTAACTAAAAATATAAAAACCATTACCAGGTCACAACTTCCTCTTCATTAAAAACTGAAACAAGGAAAACTCCCACTTTTGTATCCGAGTCCCTTACCTAGCTTCCTTTCGTCTAAGAAACAAAAAGTCTAGCCACTCATCCTTTGGGAAAAACATCCTCAGAGGTTGTTTGGCTAGAAAGAAAATACAATCAAAGTGAGTAGGTAAGGCAGAGCAAAGCTCTGTATATTTCTTACAAAAAAAATGTACAAGTGATCACCAAAAATGTCTTCTGAGATTCTATGATAGATATTACAAAAAGAGATATGTTAAGACATATATAGAGAGATACTTTTAACCCTTCCATTAGATATCCTAAATATCTAAACAGTTACAAGGAGAGTGATTACTACTCAAAAAGTGCTATTTTATAGCTTGTAATTAACTCTTTTAAACACTTTTGAGTAGTAGTTATACCTTTTCACTCAATTGGCATGTTAAGGACCCTTGCAATCATTTCTAATCAAATTGTGTTAAGTTTTGGTGTTTTTGATAGCTTTTTTATCACCAAAGAAATCCAAGAATAAGGGAGATCTTTGTATAGTTCATAGCAAAGCAAGTTAAAGCTCAAATTCTTGAAGAAACCAAGCTTTGGGAGCTTCATAACCTTTGCTAAAGCCAAACGAGGATGCAAGGAAGAAAATCACATAAGAAATCAACCATCCAGCAATTTCATAAGTTGTGGAATCTAACTTGTGAAATTTTCACAACTTGCGAAGTAGGAAGGGGAAAGGAATCACTGCAGGATAGAGAGCTGATAAGTTGTAGGATAATTTTGCAACTTGCGAAATGGAAAATTTCAACTTGTGAAATTTTTGCAAGTTGCATTTGAACTTGTGAAATCCACCTATAATTTGAGATATTTCCGCACAAACTCCGTTTGATATTTATCTTCAGATATTTGTGTGTAAATCCCTATTTTCTCCTTGTAACCCACCAATGACAAGTTTACTTAGTTGGGAAGTTAGCAAGAAGGGTGAATAACCTCTCTATATAATCTATTGTAATTTTCTTTTAAAAAATTGCTTGGGAGTTTTTCTCAGAGGCAACAATTTTGTATAGTTTTTCAAGAAAGTAATACACAAAGCTTTGCTCTACCTTACCTTCTCATTTTGTTTTCTTGTTATTTTATTTCTAGCAAATCAAATTCTGAGCATGTTTTCCTAGAGGATTAGTGGCTAGGCTTTTTGTTTCTTGGAGTGAAAGAAGCTAGGTAAGGTTTTAGATGCAAAAATTGGAAGTTTTGTTGTTTCTGTTTTTAATGAAGAGAAAGTGTGATCCGTTAATGGTTTTTATCTTTTTAGTTAACTTAAAATCCCTTAAAATCACTTAGGCCAACACTTGGTAAGGTAAGTGGTCTCTGTCCATTGAGATACACTAGTTTATCTCTTGCGAGCCTCTAGGAGGTGGTTTATAGGTAGGATTATCTAGAATAGCCAACACTTGGTAAGCTTTTGGACTCCCAGGAGACATCCATTAGTTATCTCTTGTGAGCTTTTGACTGGTAATCCAAGGTTAAGGATCACCTTGAATGCCCAATACTAGGTGAGAGGTATGAACCATTGCAAGATGATTCAGTGACAGGGATTTAGTGTTTGAACCTATTAAGGGGAAACATCTGTACCACACCGGTTTGGGAAATAACTATATGTTAAATCCCCAATGCGAGGAAAAGATCCAAGTGATCGGAATCTCCCTTTTTGTATGACGAATTTGAGCCTAGTGATCTGAAACTCCAAGAAACACTTTTCTTTGTAAGTAATTTTTGTTACTTTATTGTTGGTTTCACTTAAAACCAATCTTTTCAAACATATTTATGTTTTCTTTTAAAGCTAACCTTGAAAAAAAAAACCACTAATTCAGTTTTTAAACTAATATCAGTTGTAATTTGAAAACCCATCCTTGTGGACGATCCTAGAGCCACTATGCTATGCTAGCTAATGCTACCCTAGTATATGGTGAAATTGGTTTATAAATTTTGTTGATTACTACCGTTTGAGGACTGAAATTAGAGTACACCAGTTGATTGAACACTAATCAACAGGGCATACACCAGTTGGGCACGAATCAAATGGTGCCATTGCTGAGGATGGTGCCAACTTTACAGTGATTTAACTTTTTCCAAAACACTTGTGATCTTCATCACAAGTTTGGTGACTTTTCTTTTCTTTTACTAACTCTTTTTAATTGTCTCTTTTACTTATTCATGTTTTAGCCTATCTTTTAATTTAGTTTTTAGTTAATCTTAGTTTTTTGTAGTATTGTTTTCTTTTGTTTTCTTTTGTTCCTTTGTTTTTTGTTACAGTTGTTACTAGTTGTGTATGCCATATTGGATATGAGATAGTGGAGGAAGACTTGTGAAAATTGAAACACCTCATGAAACAAAGTTGGAATTGTGCTTGAACATCATAGAAGCTACACCTGAAGATCAGCATAGTCACCATGGTCACTAGGACAATCCCAATGCATTCAAATCAATGAGGGACCGCATGCATCCACCTCATATGAGTGCACCATCATGCATAGTGCCTCCTACAGAGCAGCTAGTAATCAGACAGCATATTGTGCCACTTCTACCTACTTTCCATGGGATGGAAAGTGAGAATCCCTACGCACATATCAAAGAATTTGAAGATGTTTGTAATACATTCCAAGAGGGAGGAGCTTCAATAGACTTGATGAGGCTAAAGCTATTTCCTTTCACTCTGAAGGATAAGGCCAAGATTTGGCTTAATTCTTTAAGGCCAAGGAGTATCCGAACTTGGACTGATTTGCAAGCTGAATTTCTCAAGAAATTTTTCCCTATTCATAGGACCAATGGCTTGAAAAGGCAAATTTCAAACTTCTCAGTTGAGGAGAATGAGAAATTATATGAGTGTTGGGAGAGATACATGGAAGCTATCAATGCTTATCCTCACCATGGCTTTGATACATGACTATTGGTGAGCTACTTTTATGACGGTATGTCTTCCTTAATGAAGCAACTCCTAAAGACTATGTGTGAAGGAGATTTCATGAGTAAGAATCCGGAGGAAGCCATGGATTTCTTGAATTATGTTGCTGAAGTTTCAAGAGGATGGGATGAACCGAACAAGGGAGAAGTGGGAAAAATGAAGTCTCAACCAAATGCTCTTAAAAGGATGGATGGATGGATAGAATATAAACGTGAAGTGCAAGTCATTTCTGAAACACCAGTGCAAGTTATGCCTTAATCCATTTGTCAATCTTATGAGCACTTGGTGGAGGAGTGTCCTACAATTCCAGCTATTAGAGAAATGTTTGGAGATCAAGCAAATGTCATTGGACAATTCAAGCCCAATAACAATGCTTCATATGGAAATACCTACAATTCAAATTGGAGGAACCATCCAAATTTCTCCTAGAAGCTAAGAGCACTTCAGTACACGCAACCAGGCCAAGCATCTCAACAAGCTTCAAATCTTAAGTAAGCAATAGTGAATCTAAGCAAGGTCGTGGGAGATTTTTTTGGAGACTAGAAATCCATCAATGCTCAATTCAGTCAAAGAATTGATAGTGTAGAGAATACATTGAATAAAAGGATGGATGGAATGCAAAATGATCTATCTCAGAAGATAGATAATCTCCAATATTCAATCTCAAGGCTCACTAACCTTAACACAGTGCAGGAGAAGGGAAGGTTTCCTTCTCAACTTCACCAAAACCCCAAGGGTATCCATGAAGTGGAAGCTCATGAGGGAGAATCTTCACAGGTGAGGGATGTCAAAGCCTTGATCAACTCAGAGCAGTGATAAAGAGGTTGAGTTGCCAACACCCAAGCCACATGATGAAACAGAGGATCAAAAAAAGACAGAGAAGAGGGAGGAAATCAAAGGAAAGAAGAAAATAAGCAGTTGAAGGAAAGGGGACCATGATTCAACAGTTAATGAAGATCCGGAGAAGATAGTTATCAATGGAGATGTGATGAAGAAACACATGCCTCCACCTTTTCCTCAAGCTTTGCATGGGAAAAAGAGAATCAATAATGCATAAGAAATTCTTGAAGTATTGAGGCAAGTGAAGGTCACCATCCCATTGCTAGACATGATCAAACAAGAGACAACTTATGCAAAATTCCTGAAGGACTTGTGCACTATCAAAAGAGGGTTGAATGTGAATAAGAAAGCCTTCTTGACTGAGCAAGTGCCATCATACAGTGCAAGTCGCCAGTGAAGTACAAAGATCTGGGCTGCCCTACCATCTCAGTGATGATTGGAGGAACTCTAGAGGAGAAAGCTTTGTTAGACTTAGGGGCAAGTGTAAATTTGCTACCATACTCTGTCTACAAGCAATTGGGACTTGGTGAATTGAAGCCAACATCAATCACTCTATCTCTAGCAGATAGAAAAGTGAAGATTCCAAAAAGGATTATTAAAGATGTCTTAGTTCAAGTTGACAATTTCTACTATCCATTGGATTTTGTTGTTCTTGATACGGACCCAATTGTCAAGGGAACTAATTATGTTCCTATCTTACTTGGAAGACCATTCCTAGCTACATCAAATGCAATCATCAATTGTAAGAATGGACTCATGCAACTCATGTTTGGCAACATGACATTGGAGCTCAATATCTTCTATATATGCAAGAAGCCAATCAATCCGAAAGAAGAAGAAGGTCCAGAAGAGGTGTGCATCATTGACACTTTAGTGGAGGAGTATTGTAATCAGAAAATACAAGAGAAGTCAAATGAAAGTCTTGGGGATATTGATGAAGGGTTGCTTGAACCCTCAGAATTGCTTGCTACTCTACCAGGTTAGAGGAGAATAGAAGAAATTCTACCTTTGTTCAATGAGGAGGAGGCACAAGAAGTTGTTAAAGAGGAGGCCCCAAAGCTTAATCTGAAGCCACTACCCACAAAGTTGAAGTATGCATACCTAGAGGAGAATAAGAAGTGCCCTGTTGTTATATTTTCATCTCTTACTATTCCTCAGGAGGAGTGTTTACTTGAAGTTCTCAGGAGATATAAGAAAGCAATAGGATGGCAAATATCTTACTTGAAAGGTATCAGCCCTTTAGTCTGTACGCATCATATATACATGGAAGAAGAAGCTAAGATAATTCGTCAACCTCAAAGAAGATTGAATCCTCATATGCAAGAGGTGGTGCGAGTTGAGGTTCTTAAGCTACTTCAGGCCATATTATCTACCCCATATCAGATAGCCCATGGGTGAGTCCTACTCAAGTAGTGCCAAACAAATCAAGGATCACAGTGGTGCAAAATGATAACGGAGAAGAAGTTGCTACATGCCTCACTTCAGGTTGGAGGGTGTGTATTGATTATAGAAAATTGAATGTTCTGACAAGGAAGGATCATTTTTCATTGCCATTTATTGATCAAGTGTTGGAGAGCATCTCAGGCCATCCTTTCTATTGTTTCTTGAACGGTTACTCTGGGTATTTTCAAATAGAAATTGATGTTGAAGACTAGGAGAAGACCACTTTCACATGTCCATTTGGAACATATGCCTACAGAAGAATGCCTTTTGGTTTATGCAATGCACCTGCAACATTCTTACGATGTATGTTAAGCATTTTTAGTGATATGGTGGATCGTATTATGAAAGTTTTTATAGATAATATCACCATATATGGAAACACATTTGAGGAATGTTTAGTCAACTTGGAAGCTGCTCTGAACCGATGCATTGAAAAGGACTTAGTGCTTAATTGGGAGAAATGCCATTTTATGGTACGACAAAGAATTGTCCTTGGCCACATCATCTCCAAGAAAGGCATTAAAGTTGATAAAGCAAAGGTGGAACTTATTGTCAAACTACCATCCCTAACAATTGTAAAAGGAGTGAGGCAATTCCTTGGCCATGCTAGGTTCTACAAGAGGTTTATTAAAGATTTCTCTAAACTTTCAAAGCCTCTTTGTGAACTATTGGTGAAGAATGCTAAATTTGTATGGGATGAGAGATGTCAAAAGAGTTTTGAGCAACTGAAGTAGTTCTTGACAACGGCTCCAATAGTGAGGGCTCCTAATTGGAAACTACCTTTTGAAGTGATGTGTGATGCCAGTGACTTTGCTATATGAGTTGTTCTTGGTCCAAGAGAGGATGGAAAGCCTTATGTGATCTACTATGCAAGCAAAACATTGAACAAAGTGCAAAGAAACTACACAACTACACACAAAGAATTGTTGGTTGTAGTTTTTGCCTTAGACAAATTTCATGCTTATCTGGTAGGGTCTTTCATTATGGTTTTCACTGACCACTCAACTTTGAAGTACTTATTGACAAAGCAAGATGCAAAAGCAAGGCTGATTAGATGGATTCTCTTACTACAAGAGTTCAATCTCTAAATCAAAGACAAGAAAGGAGTGGAGAATGTGGTAGCTGACCACTTTTCAAGGTTGGCTATAGCATATAATTCCCATGGTTTGCCTATTAATGATGATTTTTCGGAGGAGTGACTCGTGTTGTTAGAAGATGCTCCTTGGTATGCTCATATTGCTAACTATCTAGTTACTGGTGAAGTTCTAAGTGCGTGGAAAGCACAAGATAGGAAGATTTCTTTGCAAAAATACATGCCTACTATTAGGAAGAACCTTTTCTTTTCAAGTATTGTGCAGATCAAATAATAAGGAAGTGTGTCCCTGAACAAAAGCAATAGGGGATCCTCAGTCATTGCCACAAAAGCGCATGTGGATGCCACTTTGCCTCTTAGAAAACAACCATGAAGGTGTTACATTCAGGTTTCAGTTGGCCATCACTTTTCAAAGATGCTCACACCATGTGAAGAAAATGTGATAGATGCCAAAGGCTTCGGAAGTTAACACATAGGAACCAAATGCCTATGAACCCCATTTTAATAGTTGATCTTTTCAATATTTGGGGCATTGACTTCATGGGACCTTTCCCTATGTCTTTTGGTAACTCTTACATTTTGGTGGGGCCAGACTATGTTTCTAAATGGGTAGAGGTAATCCCATATAAACGTAATGACCACAAAGTTGTTCTCAAGTTTCTTAAAGAGAACATCTTCTGAAGATTTGGGGTGCCCAAGGCTATAATCAGTGATGGAGGTACTCATTTTTGCAACAAGCCTTTTGAAACTCTCTTAGCTAAGTATGGGGTGAAGCACAAGGTAGCTACACCTTACCACCCTAGACTTCTGGGCAAGTTGAGTTAGCAAACAGGGAAATCAAGAATATATTGATGAAGGTGGTGAACACGAGCAGAAGAGAGTGGTTTGTTAAGCTCCATGATTCACTATGGGCATACAGAACAGCTTACAAGACTATTCTTGGCATGTCTCCTTATCGCCTAGTCTATGGAAAAGCATGTCATCTCCCTGTGGAAGTTGAATACAAGGCTTGGTGGGCAATTAAGAAGGTAAACATGGATTTGAACAGAACCAGGATGAAGAGGTGCTTAGACCTTAATGAGATGGAAGAATTGAGAAATGATGCCTACATAAATTCCAAAATTGCAAAACAGAGGATGAAGAGGTGGCATGATCAGTTAATCTCCAATAAAGAATTTCAAAAAGGACAAAGAGTCTTACTTTATGACTCTAAGCTCCATATCTTTCCAGGAAAGCTAAAATCAAGGTGGATAGGCCCTTTCATTATTCACCAAGTGCATTCCAATGGAGTAGTGGAACTACTCAATTCCAACAACACAGACACTTTCAAAGTCAATGGCCACCGTCCCAAGCCATTCATGGAGCCTTTTAATTAAAACAAGGAGGAAGTCAGTCTCCTTGAGCCACAACAATCTTAACCAAAAAGGAGTAGATGGACTTAGTCTTTTTGAAACAAACCAAAGTCCATGTTTTTTGTTTCAATTTTGTTGATTTGAAAGCTTTATTATTTGTTTTAATTTTAATTTTAGCTTTAATTTATTTTATTTTGATCTAACTTAGACTTTTTGGATGATCAAAATTATGAGGAACTTCAAATGAATTGGAGGAAAGCCTTAAAGAACCAAAGAAGAAGAAAAAACCTGAAAAACAGAGCAATATTTCAACTAGCAAAAATTTCGCAAGTTGAAATTCCAACTTGCAAAAATGAGGGCCAACTTGCAAAATCCTTAAAGCTTAAATTCGCAAGTCCACTATTCAACTTGCGAAAATTTTCACAGCCTGAGAAAACACCTACAGGCACACATGTGCCATTTCGCAAGTTCAAAATCCAATTTCACAGCCAGCGAATCAACTTGCGAATCAAGTTGCGAAATGGGGCAACTTGCGAACCAACTTGCAAATTCAAGCCAACTCGCGAAAATACCAACCGTCGTTTAAATTCCTATTTAAACCTCTGATTTTCTCATTTTTCATTTCGCACGGCCATTCCAAGTTGCGAAAAGGCCCTATAAGTTGTGAAGGCCCAAAATTTCAGAGCATCCCCTCCATTAGAAGCCCAAAGGTCATGCGTCTGAAGAAGACCACTCCACGCACCTCTACGTACCCTGTGGAACACGAGCCTCTCCACTTCAGCCATGGCCGAGACGAGAGGAACCCAAGCCGCATCTCCATCAGCTCGCAACACCAGGCCGAAAGCTTCACCTGTGTGGGATTCCATGTTTGAGGCTCCACAAGCCTCTTCTATTCTACCTTCTGAGGGTTAAGTACCATTTAGCCCTCCTCAGCATAGGTACGAGACGAGGAGACCACCCACTACACCTAGGGCAAGCACTTTGCACCCTAAGAAATCAGTTTGTTGCCCTTCTGCAAAGAAAGCCAGTGTTTGAGGCCCAGGAGAGTCATCTACTCCTCCACAACCTCAACCGCCTACTATGGAGTCTCAAATTCCTTTTGGGATGACTCCAGAAGTGATTATCAGGCGACCTATGATTACATAGCCACCTATAAAGGGAAATTTGGATTATCGAGCCAAGCCATTCCACTCCAAGCTATGCTTTGATATGGAGACTTTCAAACAACAGTCGGAGCTCAAAGATTCATTCCACTTACTGTAGAGATACCATTTCGAGCACTTGATGACTCCTAGGGACTTCTTCTATCCCCAAGTAACACTAGACTTTTATCAGTCTATGACTACACGTCGCGTCCAGGATCTTACTGTCATCCACTTCATTATTGATGGACGCCATGGTATCTTAGGAGCCAGACACATTGCAGAGGACCTGTACATTCCATATGAGCCTATGAGTCCAGCATATTACAGAGAGTGGGCTCATTTTTCTTAGAGAGACATGGTCCGTATATTGTCCAGGGGGACCTCTACACGCTCATTTCTTCTTAGGAAGGAGCTTCCACATAGGATACTTTTTCTGGATGTGGTGCTGCGCTCCAACATATTTCCACTTCAGCATATGGTGCACAGGAGAGGAGCTATATTGGAGGTGTTATTCCGGATATCAGAAGGTTTTTACTTTGGCCCTTATCATTTGATTATGACCTCTCTTCTCTACTTTGAAGAGAATGTCCATAAGAAGAAGCTCCAGAAAAGCAGATGTCATTCCATTACTTTTTCCCAAGCTGCTCTATCAGATATTAGCGCATTTGGGCTATCCTTCTGAGCCTCAGCTGGAGCGTCGATGCATTTGCCGAGAGCTATTCACTCTTGACAAATGGAATCATTTGACGTCCTATGTAGCACCTCCAGGAGCCCCAGATATGCTAGCACCTCCAAATTTACCACAGGATAAGCAGCAACCACAGGCACAACAGGTACAATAGGGTGAGATACCTACAAAGATCATACCACCTGCCCTTGTAGCACCTTCTACAGTGCCCACGCCTGAGGCTACATCTTCTGCTCCTCTTACCATTCCTGAGACTCCACCAGTGTTACCAGCTACATTAGCACTTCCTTCATCTGAGTCTACTATCCCATATCCACTTCAAAGTTTAGAGGCTTATGTCATACATTGCAGACATTGAGTACCACTCAGAGTGTTCTCACTCAATAGATAGCAGTCATACTACCATCCTTAGGCAGATATAGTAGTATTTAGGTATTTTTCCACCACCTGAGCATGATATGCCTGGCCCATCAGAGCCTACAGCTCCATCTGAGGAGGCTACTCCAGATGAGCAAGCTATTCCATCTCAAGAGGCTACTCCAGTAAAGCAAACTATGCCTCATGAGGAGACTACTACAGTAGAGGTCGAGACTCCGATTTAGAGCATTCAGGAGACCACAGTAGAGCCATCATCTCCACATGATCCTCCCACCACTACCTGATCATCTATCTACTTTTTGTATTTACTTATTATAGTAGAATTCTTAATCCCATGTTTTTTATGTTTTATATACTAGGATTGGATGTATTACTTGTGCATATTTCATATTGTACTTCCTTAAAGTAATACATATCCATTATTTTTTAGTATTCTTGGCATATTTTTACTTTATTTTCTCTACTCATTTTTTATTGTGTTTTTTAATCATGTGGTTTCTCCTATACAATTCAGATTCTATTCCACTCAGGAGGTACCACTTCCTCCCTTTATTTTCAATTATTCTTCAAACATTGAGGGCAATGTTCATCATGATTGGGGAGGGGGGGTTGAGGAAGAAAGTATTGTTTATAATGCTAGGTTATAAATGGTAATTTAGTTACTTTTTGTGAAATTTAAAAAAAAAAAAAATTGAATACTCTTCATGGTTATTAAGGAAAAATTCTCAAAATGAAATGGGAGAGATTGAATTTTTGACTTTTTACTTGACTTAGAGTTTGTATTATGCTTATTAAAGTTGATGAATTGTTGAAACTTCTATTGAATTCAATCTTATTTCTTCCACTTTAAGTTTACCACACACTGTGCACACTAGGTTCTGATTATAAGATGAAAACTATTTCACCCCTTGACTTAGGAAATTTTAGACTTGGTACCTTTGACCTCATTTTAATAGTGCTGGGACACCTTAGAAAAGGCCAATGAGCCTTTGATGTTTACTTGCCTTGAAACCCGAGCAAGGTCTGAGGAGTTTATGGTGAAAATCTTTAAAACCTGGTGCCCTAAGCCTTGATTGGTTGAGAGTCATCGACCTCAATGCTCGTTACAAGGGTGAATAGGTGGAGTTTAACATACTGTAGGTGCTTGGGTATTGAATTCCAATCTCAAATTCCAGGGTAAAATCCTAGGAGTTAGTGGTTGAAATATCCTTGAAGCTGGATGCCCTAAACCTTAATTGGTTGGGAGTCATCGATGGACCCCTATTACATGGACAATTTAGAAAAAAATAGCTTTAAGCTTTTTACTCCTACAAGAAAAAAAAAATGTGTGAAATAAAAGAGGTTCGTTCTTAGCCTATTGGAGGTTGATCAGTTTGCTAAGATTTGAAAAAGAACTAGGTTGGGGGGAGAGATTAGTTCAACATACTATATTCGAAAACTAATAAGTAACACTTACATTTTTGTGGCAGAGTAATGATTGACCCTTTGGGGGTGGAAATTCTTTTAAAGCTTAAATTTGCATAATGCCTTCTCTTTATGAATTGGGATTAGGCAAGTTATTTGATAACTCTTGTTGAAGTTTGAGTGTTATGTCTTTAATGTCCCATGAGAGAGTTTGATCATCATGCCACTTGAAATTTTTTAGTAATCAGCATGATGTTGTAAATTATAGTACTATCTATTTTTATTTTTCTCTCCTTCATTGCTAAGGGACTAGCAATATGTCGGTTGGGGGGAGTGATTACTACTCAAAAAGTGCTATTTTATAACTTGTAATTAACTCTTTTAAACACTTTTGAGTAGTAGTTATTACCTTTTCACTCAATTGGCATGTTAAGGACCCTCGCAATCATTTCTAATCAAATTGTGTTAAGTTTCAGTGTTTTTGATAGCTTTTTTATCACCAAAGCAATCCAAGAATGAGGGAGATCTTTGTATAGTTCATAGCAAAGCAAGTTAAAGCTCAAATTCTTGAAGAAACTAAGCTTTGGAGCTTCATAACCCTTTGCCAAAGCCAAACGAGGATGCAAGGAAGAAAATCATAGAAGAAATCAACCATCCAGCAATTTCACAAGTTGTGGAATCCAACTTGCAAAATTTTCGCAACTTGCAAAGTAGGAAGGGGAAAGGAATCGCTGCAGGACAAAGAGCCAATAAGTTGTAGGACAATTTTGCAACTTGCGAAATGGAAAATTTCAACTTGTGAAATTTTCGTAAGTTGCATTTGAACTTGCGAAATCCACTTGTAATTTGAGATATTTGTGCACCGACTCTATTTGATATTTATCTTTAGATATTTGTGTGTAAATCCCTATTTTCTCCTTGTAACCCACCAATGACAAGTTTCCTTGGTTGGGAAGTTAGCAGGAGGGGTGAATAGCCTCTCTATATAATCTATTGTAATTTTCTTTTAAAAGATTGCTTGGGAGTTTTTCTCAAAGACGACACTTTTGTATAGTTTTTCAAGAAAGTAATACACAGAGCTTTGCTATGCCTTACCTTCTCATTTTTTTTTCTTGTTATTTTTATTTCTAGCAAATCAAACTCTGAGGATGTTTTCCCAGAGGATGAGTGGCTAGGCTTTTTGCTTCTTGGAGTGAAGGAAGCTGGGTAAGGTTCCGAATGCAAAACTAGGAAGTTTTGTTGTTTCGGTTTTTAATGAAGAGAAAGTGTGATCCGTTTTAATGGTTTTTATCTTTTTAGTTAACTTAAAATCCCTTAAAATCACCTGGGCCAACACTTGGCAAGGTAAGTAGTCTTCGTACATTGAGATACACTAGTTTATCTCTTGCGAGCCTCTGGGAGGTGGTTTATAGGTAGGATTATCTAGAATAGCCAACACTTGGTAAGCTTTTGGATTCCCAGGAGATATCCATTAGTTATCTCTTACGAGCTTTTGACGGGTAATCCAAGGTTAAGGATCACCTTGAATGCCCAATACTAGGTGAGAGGTATGAACCATTGCAAGATGATTCAGTGATAGGGATTTAGTGTTTGAACCCATTAGGGGGAAGCATCTGTACCACACCGATTCGATAAATAACTATATGTTAAATCCCCAATGCAAGGAAAAGATCCAAGTGACCAGAATCTCCCTTTTTGTATGACGAATCTGAGCCTAGTGATCTGAAACTCCAAGAAACACTTTTCTTTGTAAGTAATTTTTGTTACTTTATTATTGGTTTCACTTAAAACCAACCTTTTCAAACATATTTATGTTTTCTTTTAAAGCTAACTTTGAAAAGAAAAAACACCAATTCAGTTTTTGAACTAATATCAGTTGTAATTTGAAAACCATCCCTGTGGACGATCCTAGAGGCACTATGCTATGCTACCTAATGCTACCCTAGTATATGGTGAAATTGGTTTATAAATTTTGTTGATTACTCCCATCTGAAGACTAAAATTAGAGTACACTAGTTGATTGAACACCAATCAATAAGGCATACACTAGCTGAGCGCAAATAAGAGAGAATAGATAATTACACAAAATATCTTGAGGTAAAAATCTAACGGAGTCGGTGCAAAAATATCTAAAGATTACATCAAGATTTCGCAACTCAGATATGGAGTTGCAAAAATTTTGCAAGACTGAAAAGGAGTTGCAAAATTTTCTTTTGGCCTACTAAAATTTCGCAAAAATGAAAAAAGGTTACGAAATTTCCTTCTATCTTGCGAAAATTTTGCAAGAGTGAAAAGAGGTTGCGAAATTTTCTTCTGGCTTGCGAAAATTTCGCAAGGGGTTGAGAAATTCTTCAGTGTTAGATTCCTTCTCTGATTCTCTTCCTTGCACACTTGATTGATTTGGCAAAGGCTTTGAAGCTCTCCAAAACTTAGATTCTTCATGTAATTTGGCTTCAATCCTGCTTTGCCATGGATTATACCAAGTTCTCCCCCATTATTGGCTTGTTTAATGATAAAAAAGCTATCAAAAAGATCAGAACTTGCCAAAAACTGATTGGTAACACTTACAAGGGTCTTTAATGTCTCAATTGAGTTAAAAGGTAATTAATTACTACTCAAAAGTGTTTAAAAGAGTTTATAAGAAGCTATAAAATAGCACTTTTTGAGTAGTAATCAATGAACGATTTAGGGTCGTGAGCACAAGGCTTTAGATGCTATAAGTAGATCAGGGCGGTGGATGACATAAATACTTCGGGTTGTAAACTTAGGGCTTTAGATGCTATGAACAAATCATTGTTGTGGATGACATGAGCGACTCTGTGTTGTAAGCTTAAGGCTTTAGATGCTATTAATAGCTCAAGGTTTTGGATAACATGAATGACTTTGAGTCATTAGATCATGCCTCTAGATGCCATGAATAGCTCAAGGTTGTGGATGACATGAACAACTTTAAGTCATTAGCTCTAAGCTCTAGATGCTTTGAATAGGTTAGGGTTGTGAAGGACATAAATGACTCTAGGCTATGAGCATCGAGCTCTAGATGCTATGAATAGATCAGGGTTATGGATGGCATGAACAAATCTAGGGAGTGCATTCAAGGCTCTAGATTTTATGAATAGCTCAAGTTTGTAGATGACATGAAGGACTCCGGGTTATGAGCATAGAGATCTAAATGCTATGAATATATTAGGTCTGTGGATGACATGAACAACTCTAGGTTGTAAGCACAAGACTTTAGATGCTATGAATACATTAGAGCCATGAATGAAAAGAATGACTCCAAGTCGTGAGCTTAGGGCTCCTAATGTCATGAATATCTCAGGCCTATAAATGACATGAACAACTATGGGTTGTGAGCATAGAGCTCTAGATGCTATGAACAAATTAGGGTTATAGGTGACATGAACGACTCCAGGTAGTAAGCATAGGTGTTACATGCTATGAACAAATCAGTGTAGTGGATGACATGAATGACTCAAGGTTGTAAGCTCAAGGCTCTAGATGTTATGAATAACTCAAGGTTGTGGATGACATGAACAACTCTGAGTCATTAGCTCAAGGCTCCAGATGCTATGAATAGATCTAAGTTATGGATGATATGAACAAGTCCAAGTCATGAGCTAAGGGCTCCATATGTTGTGAATTACTCAGGGCTATGGATGACATGAATGACTCTGGGTTGTGAGCATTGGGCTTTAGATCCTATGAAGAGATCAGGGTTGTGGATGACAAGAACAACTCTTGGTCGTGAGCATAGGGCTCTTAATGCTATGAATAGATCAATCTTTTAGATGACATGAATGACTCAGGGTCATGAGCACAAGGCTCTAAATGTTATAAAGAGATCATGACTTTAGATGACCAAAAAAACTTCAGGTTATGAGTTTAGGGCTCTAGATGCTATGAATAGCTCAAGGTTATAGATGACATGAACGACTTCAACTCATAAGCTCTAGGCTCTAAATGCTACGAATAGCTCAAGGTTGTGGATGACATGAACGACTCCAAGTTGTGAGCATGGGACTTTAGATGCTATGAATAGATCAAGGGTGTGGATGAAATAAACCAATTCAGGTCGTGAGCTTAGGGCTCTAGGTGCTATGAATAGCTTAGGTCTATGGATGACATGAAATACTACGGGTCGTGAGCAAAGGGCTCTAGATGCTCTGAACAGATCAAAGTTGTGGATGACACGAATGACTCAGGGTTGTGAGCACAAGACTCTAAATACTATGAACAAATTAGGACGGTGGATGACATGAATGACTTCATGTTGTAAGCTTAGGGCTCTAGATGTTATGAACAAATCATTGTTGTGGGTGACATAAGCGACTCTAAGTTGTAAGCTTAGGGCTTTAGACACTATTAGTAGCTCAAGGTTTTTTATGGGATGAACAATTCTAAGTCATTAGATCATGGCTCTTAATGTTATTAATAGCTCAATCTTATGGATCTAGATGCTATGAAAGACTTTAAGTCGTTAGCTCTAGGATCTAAATGCTATGAATAGGTCAGGGTTATGGATGACATGAATGACTTTGAGTACTGAGCATAGGGCACTAGATGCTATGAACAAATCAATGTTCTGAATGACATAAATGAATCTAGGTTAGAGGCTCATGACTCTAGATGCTATGAATACCTCAAGGTTATAGATGATATGAACAACTCTACATCATTAGCTCAAGGGTTCAGATGTTATGAATAGATCCGGGTTTTAGATGACATGAATGAGTCTTAGTCATGAGCTAAAGGCTCTAGATGCTATGAATAGCTCAAGGTTACGGATGACATGGATGACTCTGGGTCGTGAGCTTTGGGTTCTAGAAGCTATGAAGAGATCGGGGTTGTGGATGAAAGAGTGAATCTAGGTCATGAGCATAGGGCTCTAAATGCTATGAACATATTAGGGTTATGGATGACATGAACGACTCTAGGTTATAATCATAGGGGTCTAGATGCTATGAATAGGTTAGGGTTGTGGATGACATGAACAACTTCGGGTTTTAAGCTAAGGTCTCTAGATGTTATGAATAGCTTACGGTTGTGAATGGCATGAACGACTCTGACTCGTGAGCTTAGGGCTCTAGATGATATAAAAAGCTCAAGGATTTCGATGACGTGAATGACTCCAGGCTATGAGCACTATAATATAGAAGATATGAATAGAACAGGGTTATGGATGACATGAGCGACATCAGGTCGTGAGCTTCGGGCTCTAGATGCAATGATCAGGTCAGGGTTGTGAATGATATGAACAACTCTGGGTTGTGAGCACTAGCCTCTAGATGCTATGAATAGATTAGGGTTGTGGATGATATGAACGAGTCCTAGTCATAGGGACAGGGCTCTAGATGCTATGAAGAGCCAAGGACTGTGGATGACATGGACGTCTCTAAGTCATGAGCATAGGGCTTTAGATGCTATGAAAATATTAGAGGGGTTATGAATGACATGAATGACTTTGGGTCGTGAGCTCAGGCTTTAGATGCTATGAACAAATCAGGGCGATGGATGACATGAACGACTTTGGGTTGTAAGCTTAGGCTTCTAGATTCTATGAAGAGATGATTGTTGTGGATGACATGAGTGACTTCATGTTATATGCTCAAAGCTTTAAATGTTATTAATAGCTCAAGATTGTAGATGACATGAATGACTTTGAGTTGTTAACTCATGGCTCTAGATGATATGAATAGCTTAAGGTTATGGACGACATAAAGGACACCAAGTCATTAGCTCTAAGCTCTAGATGCTATGAATAGCTTAGAGTTATAGATGACATGAATGAATCCGGGTCATGAGCTCAGGGCATTAGATGCAATGAATAGCTTATGTCTAGGAATGACATGAAGCACACCAGGTTATGAGCATAGGGATCTAAATACTATGAATAAATCAGGGCTATGGATGACATGAACTACTTCGATTTGAGGGCATAGGGCTCTAAATCCAATGAATATCTCAGGTCTATGGCTTTCATGAACAACTCTGGGTCATGATTATAGGGCTTGAGATGCTATGAACAAATCAGGGTTGTGGATGACATGAACCACTCTAGGTCATGAGCATTGTGCTCTAAAAGATATGAACATATCAGGGTTGTTAATGACATGAATGACTCTAGGTTTTGAGCTCAGGGTTGTAGATGCAATGAACAACTCATGATTGTGGATGACATGAACAACTCTAGGTTGTGAGCACAAGGCTCTATATGTTATGAATAGATAAGGGTTGTGGATGACATGAATGACTTCTAGTCAAGAGCACAAGGCTCTAAATGCTATGAGTAGCTCAGGGCTATGGACAACATGAACGAATCTAGGTCATGCGCTCATGGATTTAGATTCTATGAATAGCTTAGGGTTGTGGTTGACATGAATGACTTTGAGGCATTAGATGACATGAACGACTCCAAGTTGTGAGCTCAGAGCTCTAAATGCAATGAACAGATTAGGGTGGTGGATGAGACGAATACTTCGGGTTATGAAATTAGGGCTCTAAATGCCATGAACAAATCATTGCTATGGATGAGATGAACTCTGGGTTGTAAGCTCAAGGATTTAGATTCTATTAATTACTCAAGGTTGTGAATGACATGAACGACTCCAAGTCGTTAGATCATGGCTCTAGATGTTATGAATAGCTTAATGTTGTGGATGACATGAATGACTCCGAGCCATTAACTTTAGGCTCTAGATGCTAAGAATAGCTCAAGGTTGTGGATGACATGAATGACTCAAAGTTGTGGATGACATGAACGACTCTAGGTTGTGAGCTCAGAGCTATAGATGCAATAGATATCTCAAGTTTGTCCATAACTTGAATGACTCCGAGTCGTGAGCACAAGGCTTTAGATGCTATAAATAGATCAGGGTTATGGATCACATAAACAACTTTGAGTTATAAGCTAAGGCCTCTAGATATTATGAATAGCTTAAGGTTGTGGTGACATGAATGACTCCAAGTCATTAGCTCCAGGCTCTAAATGCAATGAATATATAAAGTTTGTGGATGAGATGAATAACTTAGGGCTTTGAGCACAAAGTTCTAGATGCTATGAACAAATCAGGGTTGTGGATGACATGAATGACTCAAGGTCATGAGCACAGAGCTCTAGATGCAATGAAATCTCAAGTCTGTGGATAACTTGAACAACTCCGAGTTGTGAGCATAGGAATCTAAATGATATGAATAGATTAGGATTGTGGTTGACATGAACGACTCCAAGTCGTGAGCACAAGGTTATAAATGCTATGAACAAATTAGGGTTGTGGATGACATAGATGACTCCGGGTAGTAAGCTGAGAGCTCTAAATGCTATGAATAGCTCTAGGTTGTGGATGACATAGAGGACTCCAAGTCATTAGCTGAAAGCTTTAAATAATATGAAGAGCTCAAGGTTGTGGATGACAAGAACGACTCTAGGTTATGAGCACTATGCTTTAGAATATATTAATAGATCAGGGCTATGGATGACATGAATGACTCCATGTTGTGAGCTTAGGGCTCTAGATGAAATGAACAACTCAGGTTTACGAATGACATGAGCAACTTCGGGTTGTGAGCACAAGGCTCTAGATATTGTGAATAGATCAAGTTGTAGATGACATAAATGACTCCTGGTCATGAGCATAGGGATCTAAATGCTATGAATTGCTCAGGACTCTGGATGACATGAACGTCTTCGGGTCATGAGCATAGAGCTCTAGATGCTATGAAAATATTAGGGTTGTGGATGACATGAATGACTTCGGATCATGAGCTCAAGGCACTCAGGGCTCTAGATGATATGAACAGATCAAGGTGGTGGATAATGTGAATGATTTCAAGTTGTAAGCTCAAGCCTCTAGATGGTATGAATAAATCATTACCATGGATGACATAAACAACTCTGGGTTGTAAGCTTTGGACTCTATATGGTATTCATAGCTCAAGGTTGTGGATGACATGAATGACTCAAAGTCATTAGCTCATGGCTCTAGATGCTATGAATAGCTTAGAGTTGTGTATGAAATGAACAACTCCAAGTCATTAGCTCTAGGCTCTAGATGCTATGAATAGCTTAGAGTTGTGTATGAAATGAACAACTCCAAGTCATTAGCTCTAGGCTCTAGATGCTATGAATAGCTTAAAGTTATGGATAACATGAACGACTCTGGGTTGTGAGAATAGGGCACTAAAAGCTATGAACAAATCAAGGTTGTGGATGACATGAATGACTCTGGGTTGTAAGCTGAGGGCTTTAAATACTATGAATAGATCAAATCTATGCATGGCATGAAGGACTCTTGGTCATGGGCACACAGATCTAGATACTATGAACAAATCAAGGCTATGGATTACTTGAACGAACTTCGGTCAAGAGCATAAGGCTTTAAATGCAATGAATATCTTACATGAACAACTCTAAGTCATGAGCATAGAGTTGTAGATTCCATGAACAAATAAGGGTTATGGATGATGTGAATGACTTCAAGTCATGATCTAAGGGCTCTAGATGCAATGAATATCTCAAGTCTATGGATGAATTGACCGACTCTAGGTCGTGAGCATAATGCTTTAGATACTATGAAAAGATCAGGGTTGTGGATGATATGAATGACTCCAAGTCCTAAGCATAGGGATCTAAATGTAATGAATATTTCAAGGCTATGGATGACATCAATAACTCCAGGTTGTAAGTTCAAGGCTCTAGATGTTATGAATAGCTCAAGTTTGTGGATGACATGAACAACTATGAGTCGTTAGCTCAAGTCTCTAGATTCCACGAATAGCACAAGGCTGTGGATGACATGAATGACACCAATTTATGAGCATAGGACTTTAGAATGTTGTGAGTATTTCAGGGTTGTGGATGACTTGAATGAATCAGGGTCATGAGTTAAGGGCTCTAAATTTAATGAATATCTCAGGTCTTTAGATAAAATGAATGACCCTGGCTCAAGAGGACAGGGCTTTATATGTTATGAACAAATCAAGGTTGTGGATGATATGAATGACTACGAGTCGTTAGCTTATAGCTCTAGATTCTATGAATAGCTCAAAGCTATGGATGACATGAATGACTTGGGGTTGTGAGCATAAGGCTTTAGATGCTATGAACATATCAGGGTTGTGGATGACATGAATGACTTCGGGTCGTGAGCTATGGGCTCTAGATGCAATGAATATCTCAAGTCTATGGATGAATTGGACGATTCCTGGTCGTGAGCACAATGCTTTAAATGCAATGAAGAGATCATGGCTATGGATGACATGAACGACTTTGGGTCGTGAGCTTAGGGCTTTAGATGCAATGAATATCTCAAGTCTATGGATGAAAAGAGCAACTCAAGGTCGTGAACACAAGGCTCTAAATGCTATGAATAGATAACAACTAGGGATAATAAGAACGACTTAAGGTCATGAGCTGAGCGCTTTAGATGCAATGAACAACTCAGGGTTGTGGATGACATGAGCATCTCCTAGTAGTGAGCATATGACTCTAGATGCTATGAATAGATCATGTTGTGGATGGGATGAACTTATCTAGGTCATGAGCTAAGGGCTCTAGATAATATGAATAGATCAGGGTCGTGGATGATATAAACAACTTTGGGTTATAAGCTTAGGGCTCAAAATGCTAGGAATGCCTTAAAGCAACAGATGACATGAACAACTCCAGGTTGTGATCTTAAGACTCTAGATGTTATGAAAGGTTTAAGGCTATGGATGAGATGAACGACTCCAAATCGTGAGCATAGGGTTTTATATGCTATGAATAGATCAGGGTTATGGATGGCATGACCGAATCAGGGTTGTAAGCTTAGGGCTCTAGATTCTATGAATAACTATCGATTATGGATGACATGAATGACTTCGAGTCATTAGCTCAAGGCTCTAGATGTTATGAACAACTCAGGGTTGTGGATGACATGAATGAATCAGGGTCATGAGCACAAGGCTCTAGATGTTATGAACATATGAGGGCTATGGATGACAAGAATAACTCCAGGTTATGATCACAAGGATCTAGATTCTATGAAAAGATCAAGGTTATGGATGACATGAACGACTCCTTGTCATGAGCTAAGGGCTCTTGATGCAATGGATATCTCAAGTCTATGGCTAAATTGGATGACTCCAGGTCATGAGCACAAAGCTCTAGATGCTATGAAGAGATTAAGCTTGTGGATGCCATGAAGGACTCAAGAAGAGGGCTCTACATCCAATCAACAAGTCAGGGTTGTAGATGACATCAACGAATCCGAGTGGTAAGCTTAGGGCTCTAGTTGCTGTGAATAGCTCAATGTTGTGGATGACATAAATGACTCTGAGTCATGAGCTCAAGGCTCTAGATTCTATGAACAACTCAGGTCTGTAGATGAAATGAACGACTCCGAGTTGTGAGCACAGGGTGCTAGATGCAATGAACTGATCAAGATTGTAGTTAACATGAACAACTCAAGGTAGTGAGCTGAGGGCTCTAGATGACATGAATAGCTCAAGGTTGTAGATGACATGAACAACTTCGAGTCGGAGCATAGAGCTTTAGATGCTTTAAATAGATAAAGGCTATGGATGACATGAACACCTCCTTGTTATGAGCTAAGGGCTCTAGATGCTTGAATAGCACATGGTTGTAGATGACATGAACAGCTACATGTCATGTGCAAAGGGATCTAGATGTTATGAATAAATCAAGTTTTTGGATGACATGAATGACTCCAAGACATGAGGTTGAGGCTCAAGATGTAATTTATATCTCAAATTTATGGAAGAAATGAATGACTCTAGATCGTGAGCACAAGGCTTTATATGTTATGAAAAGTTTAGGTTGTGGATGACATGAACGACTTTAGGTCGTGAGCATAGGGCTCGAGATGCTACGAACAAATAATGGTTGTGAATGACATGACCGACTTAGGGTTGTAAGCTAAGGGCTCTAAATGCTATGAATAGTTATATGTTGTGGATGACATGAACAACTTCGACTCATTAGCTTAAGGCTCTAGATGTTATAAACAACTCAAGGTTGTGGATGACATGAATGACTCTGGGTTATGAGCATAAGGCTCTAGATGTTATGAACAAATCAGGGTTATGGATGACATGAACAACTTCGAGTCATGAGAATAGGGCTCTAGATTCTATGAACAGATCAAGGCTATGAATGACATGAACGACTGTTGGTCATGAGTTAAGGCTTCTTGATGCAATGAATATCTTAAGTATGTGGATGAATTGGACGACTCCAGATCGTGGGCACAAGGCTCTAGATGTTACGAAAAATCAAGGTTGTGGATGACATGAAGGACTCTGGGTCGAGAGCAGAGGGCTCTACATCCAATGAATAGATCAGGGTTGTGGATGATAACAACGACTCTAGGTTGTATGCTTAAGGCTCTAGTAATTATGGATAACTCTAGGTTATGGATGACATGAATGACTCCGAGTCGTTAGCTCAAGGCTCCAGATTCTATGAACAGCTCAGGGCTATGAATGACATAAACGAATCTAGGTCGTGAGCACAGGGCTCTCGAATGTTATGAACAGTTTAGGGTTGTGGATGACATGAACGAATCTGGGTCATGAGTTCAGGGCCCTAGATGCAATGAATATCTCAAGTTTGTGGATGAAATGAATAACTTCGATTAGTAAGCATAGGACTCTAAATGCTATGAACAGATGAGGGTTATGGATAACATGAACGACTTCAGATTGTGATCTCAACACTCTAGATCCTATGAACAACTCATAGCTCTAGATGATATGAATGACTCTTGTCCATGAGCTCAACTCTCTCTAGATGTTATTAAAATATCAGGGCTATGGATGACATAAACGACACTGGGTCATGAGCTTAGGGTTCTAAATGCTATAAACAACTTAGGCCTGTGGATGATATGAACGATTTTGGTCCTTGAGTTCAAGGCTCTAGATGCTAAGAACAACTAGGGGTTGTGAGTGACATGAACGACTCCAGGTCGTGAACTCATGGCAATAAATGTTATGAATAGCTAAGGGCTATGGATGAGATGAATGACTCTAAGTCATGTGCTCAATGCTCTAGATGTTATGAAAACCTCACGGTTTTGGATGATATGAACGGCTCCAGGTCGACAACTCAGGCTTGTAGATGCTAAGAATAGTTCAATATTATGAATGACATGAACAACTTGAGGTCCTGAGCTCCTGGCAATAAATGCTATGAAAAACTTTGGGTTGTGGCTGATATGAACAAGTTAGGGTCATGAGCTTAAGGCTCTAAATGCTATGAATAACTCAACTCTGTATATCACATGAACGAATACAGGTCATGAGCTCAAGGCTCTAGATCCTATAAACAAATCAAGGTTGTGGATGATATGAACGACTTCAGGTTGTGAGTGATTCGTCCCCAATTGGTGTACTCTTGATTCAGTCCTCAGACGGGAGTTATCAAAAAAAATTATAAACCTAATTCACCATATACTAGGTAGCATAGCTAGCATAGCATAGTGGTTCTAGGATCGTCCATAGGGATGGGTCATTTCACACGTGATATTAGTTTAAAGAACCAGATTAGTGTTTTTTCTTTTTTGAGTTAGCTTTAAAAGAAAACATAAAGATGGTTGAAAAGGTTTGCTCTTAAGCTAACTAAAAATAGTAACTGAGTTTAATTACAAAGAAAAGGTTTCTTGGAGTTTCAAGTCACTAGGTTCAGGTTCCTAATACAAAAGGGGAGATTCCGGATCTTTTTCTCGAATTGGGGATTTATTTCCCAAACCAATGTGTTACATTACTTCCCATTAATGGTTTCGAACACTAAAACCCTCTCACTAATTCATCTTGCAATGGTTCATACCTCTCACCTAGTATTGGCCATTCAAGGTGATCTTTAACTTTGGATTACCCTTCAAAAGCTCACAAGAGATAACTAATAGATGTCTCCATGGAGTCCAAAAGCTTACAAAGTGTTGGATATTCTAGGTAATCCTACCTTTAAACCACCTCCCAGAGGCTCGCAAGAGATAACTAATGGATCTCTATGGATTGAGTCCGAAAAGTTTACCAAGTGTTGGCCCAGGTGATTTTAAGGGATTTTAAGTTAACTAAAAATATAAAAACCATTAACGGGTCACAACTTCTCTTCATTTAAAACTGAAACAAGGAAAACTCCCACTTTTGTATCCGGATCCCTTGCCTAGCTTCCTTCAGTCCGAGAAACAAAAAGCCTAGCCACTCATCCTCTGAGTAAACATCCTCAGAGGGTGTTTGGCTAGAAATAAAATAAAATCAAAATGAGTAGGTAAGGCAGAGCAAGGCTCTATATATTTCTTACTAAAAATGTTCAAGTGATCCCCAAGAATTTCTTCCAACATTCTAAGATATTACAAAAAGAGATATCTTAAGACATATGTAGAGAGATATTTTTAACCCCTTAATTAGATATCCTGAATATTTAAAAATGTCTTTAGCTTATTACAAGGAGAGAATAGGTAATTACACAAAATATCTTGAGATAAAAATCTAATGGAGTCGGTGCAACATATTTGAAGCTTACATGAAGATTTCACAAGGGGTTGCGAAATTCATTGGCAAAGGCTTTAAAGCTCTCCAAAACTTGGATTCTTCATGTATTTGAGCTTCAACTTGCTTTTCCATGGACTACACAAAATTCTCCCTCATTCTTGGCTTGTTTTAATGATAAAAAAGCTATCAAAAATACCAAACTTGCCAAAAACTGATTAGAAACACTTGCAGGGGTCCTTATTGTGCTATTTGAGTTAAAAGGTGTTAACTACTACTCAAAATTGTTTAAAAGAGTTTATAACAAGCTATAAAAGAGCACTTTTTGAGTAGTAATCACTCCCCCCAATCGACATATTGCTAGTCCCTTAGCAATGAAGGAGAGATAAAGAAAAATAAATAGTAAAATAACTTACAAAATCATGTTGATCACTCCAAAAAAATTTTCAAGTGGCATGATGCGGATCATACTCTCTCATGGGACATTAAGGAGGCAAAACCTAACCTTCAACAAGAGTCATCAAATATCTTACCGAATCATAATTTATAAAGAGTAGGCATTATGCAAATTTCAGCATCAAAATAATTTCCACTCCCAAAGGGTCAAACCTTACTCTTCTACAAAAATCTATGTGTTAAGCTTATTAGTTTCCGAATATAGTACTATGAACTAATCTCTCCCCCCAACCTAGTTCTTTCTCAGACTTTAGAAAACTGACTACTTCCAATAGGCTAAGAACGCACCTTTTTTATTTCACAATTTTTTTTCTTGTAGGCGTGCAATCCTTAAGGTATTGTTTTCTAAAGTGTCCATGTAACCGGGATCCATCGATGACTCCCAACCAATCAAGGTTTAGGGCATCAAGCTTTAAGAATCTTTCGACCACTAACTCCTCGAATTTTACCTCGGACTTTTGAAATTGAAATTTAATACCCAAGCACCTACAATAGGTTAAACTCCACCTATTCACCCTTGTAACGAGCAGTAAGGTCGGTGACTCCCAACCAATCAAGGCTTAAGGCACCGAGTTTTAAATATTTTCACCATATACCCTTTGGACCTTGCTCGGGTTTCAACGCAAGTATAACAGTTTATTTATTATTTTTTTTTCAAAGGCTCATTGGCCTTTTATAAGGTGTCCTAACACTATTAAAACGAGGTCAAAGGTATCAAGTCTAAATTTTCCTAAGTTTAGGGGGTGAGATAGTTTTTCATCTTATAATCGGAACCTAATGTGCACAGTGTGTGGTAAGATTAAAGTGGAAAAAATAAGGTTGAAATCAATAAGAGTTTCAATAATTCACTAATATTCAAGTAAAAAGGTAAGAATTCAATTTCTCCCAATTCATTTTGAGAATTTTTCCTTAATAATCATGGAGAGTATAGTGAAAACTTTTAATATTAAAAAAATTAAAAATTAAGCAAAAATTACTACATTAACAAAATAACCTGACATTATTAACAAAACTTCCTTCCTTAACTCTTCCCCCAACCAAGATCAACATTGCCCTCAATGTGGCAAGAGCAACTGTAAATAAAGGGAGGAAGTGGTACCTCTTGAGTAATATTGAGTTTGAGTCGTATAGGAGAAACCACATGATTAAAAAAAACAAAAGATTAATGAGTAAATGAGATAGAAAAAATGCCAAGTATAAACAAAAATGATGTGTATATATTACTATAAGAAAGTACAATGAGATATGATCATGTAATACATGCAATCCCAGAATATAAAATATCAAAACAAGTAATAATGTCTACTAATATATTAAGAAAATACAAAATAAAGAAATGATCAAGTAGCGGGGCTCTCTAATGGAGATGATGGCTCTGTGGCTGCCTCGTGAGTGGCCTAGATAGAGACATCGGCTCTGGTGGTCTCTTTAGCTAGAATAGCCTCCTCAGCTAGAGCTATTGGCTCTACTGGTCTCGAAATATTAGTTTGAGGTGGTGGCAGGAGTCCTAGATGCTACTGAATCTGACGAAGGATAACAGTATGCTGGTCCTGCTAAGCACGTATGTCTGCCATCTGCCGGAATAGAGCATTGTGCATAGTGGTTAGTGTCTTGAACAAATGTACCATGGCACAAAACTCCATGGCAAATATGGTGATAGAGACCTCCGATGTAGGAGGTGCAGTTGGTGGAACAGGAGGTGTAGCAGGAGGATCAGTAGAAGTAGCCTCAGGCATAAATGGTGCAACAGGAGCAGGTGGTATAGACTCTGTGGGAAGCTTATCCTGCTGTACCTGCTCAGTCTGTGCTGGCACTAGAGATGCTGGCCTAGGTGGTGCTTCTACAGGTGCCAAATAGCCTGACAATTGTGTCCATTTGTCGAGAGTGAAATGCTTAACAATGGTGGCGGCGCTCAAGGTGAAGCTCAATAAGATAGCCCATGTGCTCCAATATATGACAGAGCAGCCTTGGAAACAGCAATGGAATAGTGTCGGCTCTCTGTAGCTTCTTCCTGTGAACTTTCTCCTCAAAGTGGAGAAAAGCAGCCATAATTAGGAATGAATCTCTAGAAGTCCCCCTGTATAGGATGTGGACCATGTCATGCTGAGAAATAGGGGACCACTCTCGAAAATATACTGGATCATTTGGCTCATATGGAATATGGAAAGCCTCAGTAATGTCCCTAGTCTCTAGGATACCCTGGCGTTTGTCCATGCTTAAATAAATGGTGGTGGGACTCTGGGCGCCCTGAGTAGTCATTGACTGATAGAAGTCCATTGCCACTCTAAGGTAGAAAAACTCCCTGGGAGTCATAAGGCACTCAAGATGGTACCTCTGGAGCAGTCCAAATGAATCCTGAAGCTCTGGCTGTTATCGCATGGCCTTAATGTCGAAATAAAGCTCGGAGTGAAATGGTCTGGCTCTACAATCTGAATTGCCCTCAATGGGCGGTTGGGTAACTATAGGCCTCTTGATGATGGCTTCCGGGGCAATGCTAGAAGGATGCTAAGAATCGACTGGGGCCTGAGGTTCAGGCTATGCATGCCTAGACATCTCTCCAGGGCCTGAGGTCCTGACCTTCTTAGTTGGAGGGCGGTGAGCTGAGTTCTCAGAGGGCTGAGAAATCGGTGGTCTCTGTGTCTCGTATCGGCGCTGATGAGGGCTAGAGGGCACCCCACCCTCAGAAGATGGAACGATCAGGGCCTGAAAGGCCTGAGATGAATCCTGAGGAGAAGAGGCTCTTGGCCTGGTCTCGCGAGATACTGAAGGGTCGATATGGCCTCCTCTGATGCCCTCCATGGCTGAACTGGAGCAAGAGGTATAGGTCACCTCTTCAAATTGTTGGCTATGGGATGTGAGAAAACTGATTTACAAGGTGGTGGAGGGCTTTTCACATTGGGGAATAAGGTGTGCAAAATGACAGGCTTTGGAGGTCTTTAAATAGGATTTTTAAGTGACCTTTGGCTTTCCTGCTGATCGTTGGTATTTCGCACAGAGACCATTGAAATTTGCAAGTTACGAAATGGGCTCTTGAGTTGCGAATTGAGTTCATAACCTCTTTCAAATTTCGCAAGGCAAAGCTGGATTGCAAAATTTTTGCAAGGCTCTTTTGGGGTTATGAAATTTTTGCAAGGCTCTTTTAGGGTTGTGAAATTTTTGCAAGCCCTGTGAAATACTCTGCTTTTCCTCCTTTAGAAAAAATTTGAAAAGTTTTTCCGTCTGTTTTAGATTCCACCTGCAATTGATCATCACAAATTAAATTAAATCACAACAAAGTAAAATTTAAGCAATAAATCATATTAAAAACAAATAGCAAATTAATAAAACTTTAAATTATAAATAAAACAAAAAAAACAAAAAAATATGGACTTAATGTTTGCCGACAGACTAAGTCCATCTAACCATTTGTCTATTTAAACTTGATGTGGCTCAAGGAGGTTGATTTCCTCCTTGTCTTGAGAGAATGGCTCTAGGAATGGCTTGAGACATTGGCCATTGACTTTGAAACTCTCGACATTGTTGGCATTGAGTAGTTCCACTACTCTATTTGAATACACTCGTTGGATAGTAATCGGACCTATCCACCTTGACTTTAACTTTCCCGGGAAGATATGGAGCTTAGAGTCATATAACAAGAATCTTTATCCTTTCTAGAATTCTTTGCAGGAGACTAACTGATCATGCCACCTTTTCAATCTTTGTTTTTCAATGTTTGAATTATTGTAGGCCTCATTTCTCAGTTCCTCCATCTCATTAAGGTCTAGAAATATCTTCATGTTGGCTCTGTTCAAGTCCATGTTGAACGTCTTGATTGCCCACCAAGCTTTGGATTGCACTTCAATGGGGAGATGGCATGCTTAGCCATAGACTAGGCGATAAGGAGATATTCTAAGAATGGTCTTGTAAGCTGTTCTGTAAGCCCATAGTGAATCATGAAGCTTAATAGACCAATCTCTTCTACTCGTATTCACCACCTTCATCAGTCTGTTTTTAATATCCCAGTTTGCTAACGCAACTTGCCCAGAAGTCTGAGAGTGGTAAGGTGTAGCTACCTTATGCTTCACCATGTACTTGGCTAAGAGAGTCTCAAATGGCTTGTTACAAAAATGAGTACCCCCATCACTTATTATGGCTTTGGGTACTCCAAATCTAGAAAAGATGTTCTCTTTGAGAAATTTGAGAACAACTTTGTGATCATTGTGTTTGCACGGGATCGCTTCAACGCATTTAGAAACATAATCCACTCCCACCAAGATGTAGGAATAGCCAAAGGACATATGAAAAGGTCCCATGAAGTCAATGCCCCAGACATCAAAAAGATTAACTATTAAAATGGGGTTCACAGGCATCATGTTCTTACATGTTGATTTCCCAAGCCTCTGGCATTTGTCATAGCTCCTACACATGGTGAGGGAATCTTTGAAAAGTGATAACCAGCAAAAACCCGATTGTAATACTTTCATAGTTGTCTTCTGAGAAGCAAAGTGGCCTCCACATGCGCTTTCATGGCAATGACTGAGGATCCCCTATTGCTCTTGCTCAGGGACGCACTTCCGTATTATTTGATCCACACAATATTTGAATAGAAATGGCTCTTCCCAATAGTAGGCATGAATTTTTGCAAAGAAGTGCTTCTTATCTAGTGTTTTCCACTCACTTGGAACTTCTTCGATAACTAGATAGTTAGCAATATGAGCATACCAAGGAGCGGCTTCTATCAACATGAGTGACTCCTCTGGAAAATCATCATTAATTGGCAAACTATGGGAATTATGTGCAATGGCTAGCCTTGACAGATGGTCGGCTACCACATTCTCCACTCCTTTCTTGTCTTTGATCTGAAGATTGAATTCTTGAAGCAAGAGAATCCATCTAATCAGCCTCGCTTTTACATCTTGTTAAGTCAACAGATATTTCAAGGCCGAGTGGTCAGTGAAAACCACAATGAAAGACCCGACCAAGTAAGCGTGGAATTTGTCGAAGGCAAAAACTACAACCAAAAATTCTTTCTCTATGGTTGTGTAGTTTCTTTGCACTTCATTCAACTTTTTGCTCGCATAGTAGATCACATAGGGCTTTCCATCTTCTCTTTGCCCAAGAACAGCTCCTATAGTAAAGTCACTGGCATCGCACATCACTTTAAAGGGCAATTGCCAGTTGGGTGCTCTCACTATTGAAGCGGTCGTCAACAATAGATTTAGTTCTTCAAAACTTCGTTGACATCGATCATCCCATACAAATTTAGCATCCTTTAACAATAGTTCACAAAGAGGTCTTGCAAGTTTGGAGAAATCTTTGATAAACCTCCTATAGAACCCAACATGGCCAAGGAATTGCCTTACTCCTTTGACAGTTGTTGGAGATGGCAACTTGACCATAAGTTCAACTTTTGCTTTGTCCAATTTAATGCCTTGCTTTGATAATATGCCCAAGGACAATCCCTTGGGGTACTATGAAATGGCATTTCTCCCAGTTAAGCACCAAGTCTTTCTCAATGCATCGGTTCAACATAGCTTCCAAGTTGACTAAGCACTCGTTAAACGCACTTCCATATACGATGATATTGTCCATAAAGACTTCCATAGTACGCTCCTCCGTATCACTGAAAATGCTTAGCATGCATCTTTGGAATGTTGTTGGTGTATTGCATAAGTCGAAAGGCAATCTTCTGTATGCATAGGTTCCGAATGGACATGTGAAAGTGGTATTCTCCTGGTCTTCAACAGCAATTTCTATTTGAAAATACCCGGAGTAGCCATCCAAGAAATAGTAGAATGGATGGCCTGCAACCCTTTCAAGCACTTGATCAATAAACGGCAACGGGAAATGGTCCTTCCTTGTTACAGTATTCAACTTTCTATAATCAATACACACCCTCCAACTTGAAGTGATGCGTGTAGAAACTTCTTTTCCCTTATCATTTTGCACCACTATGACCCCTAATTTCTTTGGCACAACTTATGTAGGACTCACCCATGGGCTATCTAATATGGGGTAGATAATACCAGCCTGAAGTAGCTTAAGCACTTCAACTCACACCACCTCTTGCATGTGAGGGTTCAATCTTCTCTAGGGTTGACGAACTGGCTTAGTTTCTTCTTCCATGTATATATGATGAGTACAGACTAAAGGGCTGATCCCTTTCAAATCATAAATTTTCCACTCTATCGCCTTCTTACATCTCCTAAGGATTTCAAGTAGACAATCCTCCTGAGTAGTTGTAAGATGAAGAAATAACAATAGGGCTCTGTTTGTTCTCTTCCATGTATACATACTTCAACTCTATGGATAATGGCTTCAGCATAAGCTTTGGGGCCTCCTCCTTAACAGCTTCTTGTGTCTCGTCCCCATTGAATAAAAGGAGAATTTCTTCTCTCATCTTCAAAGGGGGCAAAGTAGCAAGCAAATCTGAGGGTTCAGATAACCCTTCATCTAGATTCCCAAGACTCTCGTTCAAATCTTCTAACATTTTCTGATCACAATGCTACTCTACTAGGTTGTCTATTATGCACACCTCTTTTGGTCCTTCTTCTTCTTCCGGATGGAATTGTTTATTGCACATATAGAAGATATTGAGCCCTAACGTCATGTTGCCAAATGTAAGCTACATGACTCCATTACTACAATTGATGATAGCATTTGATGTAGCTAGGAATGGTCTTCCAAGTATGATAGGAATATAGTTAGTTCCTTTGGTAACCAGGTCCATATCAAGAACAACAAAATCCATTGGATAGTAGAATTTGTGAACTTGAATTAGGACATCTTCAATCATACCTCTTGGAATTTTCACAGATCTATCTGCTAGAGATAGAGTGATTGATGTTGGCTTCAACTCTCCAAGTCCCAATTTCTTGTAGACAGAGTAGGGTAACAAATTCACACTTGCTCCCAAATCCAACAAAGTTTTCTCCACACACGTCTCTCCAATCACGACTGAGATGGTAGGACAGCCTGGATCTTTGTATATCACTGGAGACTTCCACTGTTTAATGGAACTTACTTGCTCAGTTAAGAAGGCATTCTTACTCACATTCAACCCTCTTTTTATAATGCATAAATCTTTAAGGAATTTTGCATAAGTCAGAACTTTTTTTATCATGTTTAGCAAAGGGATGTTAACTTTCACTTGCCTCAACAGTTCAAGAATTTCTGATGTATTGCTTATTCCCTTTTTGCCATGCAAAACTTGTGGGAATGGTGGAGGCATGTGCTTCTTTATCATACCTTCTTGGTTGATGGTCCTCTCCGGTTCTTCATTCACAGTAGCTTCAAGGTCCTTCTTCTTTGTACTATTCATTTTCCTCTTTCCTTTAATTTTTTCCATCTTTTCTTTCTCTACTTCACTCTCTGTTTCATGTTCTGGCTTGGATGTAGGCAGATCAACCTCTTTACCACTCCTTAGAGTGATCACTGCTTTGACTTCCCTCACTAGTGAAGATTCTCCCTCCTGAGCCTCCACTTCATGGATACCCCTGGGATTCTAGTGAGGTTGAGAAGGAAATTTTCCTTTCTCATGCACTATGTTGAGATTGGTGAGCCTTGAGATCTGGTACTAGAGATTATCTATCTTCTTAGATAGATCATTTTGCCTCTCATCCATCTTTTTGTCTAGATTGGTAATTTCTTGCCTGAGTTGAGCATTGATGGATTTCTGGTCTCCAACAAAATCTCCCACGACCTTGCTAAGATTTACAATGGCTTGTTCAAGACTTAAGTATTGCGAAGGTGCTTGGCCAAGTTGCGTGTATTGATGTGCCCTTGGCTTCCAAGAGAAATTCGGATGGTTCTTCCAATTTGAATTGTAGGTGTTGCCATATGAAGCATTGTTATTGAGCTTAAATTGTCCAATAACATTCGCTTGGTCCCCAAACATTTCTCTCGCAGCTGGAATCGTAAGACACTCTGCCACCAAGTGCTCAAAAGATTGAAAAATTGAACACGACATATCTTGCATTGGTGTTTCAAAAATGGCTTGCACTTCTCGTATCTTCTTCACTATAAGCTCCTCCAATCTTCTTGCCATAGCTGGAAATTTTGCTTTCATATCGATATCTTCATTCAAAGTATACATCCCAACCTTAGCATTAGAAGCATTAAGTTGAGATTTCATTCTTCCCACTTCTCTGGCATTGGGCTCATCCCATCCTCTTGAAACTTCAGCTACATAACTCAAGAAATCCATGGCCTTTCTCTAGATTCTTACTCATGAAGTCTCCTCTGCACATCGTTTCTAAGAGTTGCTTCATTGAGGAAGACATACCGTTGTAAAAATAGCTCACCAATAGCCATGTAACAAAGCCATGGTGAGGACAAGCATTGATAGCTTCCATGTATCTCTCCCAACACTCATAGAATTTCTCATTCTCTTTACCTGAGAAGTTTGAAATTTGCCTTTTCAAGTCGATGGTCCTATGAGTCGGGAAAAATTTCTTGAGAAATTAAGCTTGCAAATTAGTCCAAGCTCAAATACTCCTTGGCCTTAAAGAATTAAGCCAAACCTTGGCCTTATCCTTCAAAGTGAAAGGAAATAGCTTTAGCCTTACCAAGTCGATTGAAGTTTCTCCTTCTCGGAAAGTATTACAAATGTCCTCAAATTACTTGATATGCGCGTAGGGATTCTCACTTTTCATCCCATGGAAAGTAGGTAGAAGTGGCACAATATGTGGTCGGATCACTAGCTGCTCTGTAGGTGGCACTATACATGATGGTGCACTCATACGAGGCGGATGCATGCAGTCTCACATGGATTGGTATGCGTTGATATTCTCCTCTAGAGCATGTTGACTATGCTGTTCTTTAGGTGTAGCTTCCATGACTTCCACACTCAATTCTAACTCTATTTCATGAGGATTTCTTATTTTCACAAGTCTTCCCTCATTGTCTCATATCCAATATGGCATGCACAACTAGCAATAACTAAAACCAAAACAAAGAAAACAAAAGAAAAACAATTCTAGAAAGAAATAAAAAAATAAAATTTAAGATTAACTAAAACTAAATAAAAGATAAACTAAAAACAAAAACAAATAATAAAAAAAATAAAGAGTTAGTAAAAGAAAAGAAAAATCATCAAACTTGTGATGAAGATCACAAGTGTTCTGGAAAGATCATATCACTGTAAGGTGGCATTATTCCCGACAACGGCACCATTTGATTCGTCCCCAATTGGTGTACTCTTGATATAGTCCTCAAATGAGAGTTATCAACAAAATTTATAAACCTAATTCACCATATACTAGGGTAGCATAGCTAGCATAGCATAGTGGTTCTAGGATCGTCTACAGGGATGGGTTTTCATTTCACACATGATATTAGTTTAAAGAACTAGATTGGTGCTTTTTCTTTTCTGAGTTAGCTTTAAAAGAAAACATAAAGATGGTTGAAAAGGTTTGCTTTTAAGCTAACAAAAAATAGTAACTGAGTTTAATTACAAAGAAAAGGTTTCTTGGAGTTTCAAGTCACTAGGTTCAGGTTCCTTATACAAAAGGGGAGATTTCGGATATTTTCCTCGCATTGGGGATTTAACCTATAGTTATTTCCCAAACCAGTGTGTTACATTGCTTCCCATTAATGGTTTCAAACACTAACCCTCTCACTGATTCATCTTGCAATGGTTCATACCTCTCACCTAGTATTGGTCATTCAAGGTGATCTTTAACCTTAGATTACCCTTCAAAAGCTTGCAAGAGATAACTAATGGATGTCTCCAGGGAGTCTGAAAGCTTACCAAGTGTTGGCTACTCTAGGTAATCCTACCTTTAAACCACCTCCCAGAGGCTCGCAAGAGATAACTAATGGATCTCTATGGATTGAGTCCGAAAAGCTTACCAAGTGTTAGCCTAGGTGATTTTAAGGGATTTTAAGTTAACTAGAAAAATAAAAACCATTAACGGGTCACAACTTGTCTTCATTTAAAACTGAAACAAGGAAAACTCCCACTTTTGTATCTGGATCCCTTACCTAGCTTCCTTCAGTCCAAGAAACAAAAGGCCTAGCCACTCATCCTATGAGAAAACATCCTCAGAGTGTGTTTAGCTAGAAAGAGAATA
The DNA here is from genome assembly GCF_004353265.1 of Vitis riparia. Taxonomy (NCBI): domain Eukaryota; kingdom Viridiplantae; phylum Streptophyta; class Magnoliopsida; order Vitales; family Vitaceae; genus Vitis; species Vitis riparia. Next base: position 90,023 of record NW_023269671.1, on the reverse strand, counting down.
AAATCAAAATGAGTAGGTAAAGTAGAGCAAGGCTCTGTATATTTCTTACTAAAAATGTACAAGTGATCCCCAAGAATTTCTTCCAAGATTATGAGATATTACAAAAAGATATATCTTAAGACATATAGAGAGAGATTTTTAACCCCTCAATTAGATATCCTAAATATCTAAAAAGATCTTTAGCTTATTACAAGGAGAGAATAGGTAATTACACAAAATATCTTGAGATAAAAATCTAATAGAGTCGATGTAAAAATATCTGAAGATTACATGAAGATTTCGTAAGGTTGCGAAATTCATTAGTTTCGCAAGGCTTGCGAAATTCCTTCCGGCTTGCGAAAATTTCATAAGAGGTTACGAAATTCATCTTTAGTTTCGCAAGGCTTGTGAAATTCCTTCTTGGCCAATTCGCAAGCTTGCGAATATTTCGCAAAGGGTTGTGAAATTCTTGAATGATAGATTCCTTCTTTGTTTCTCTTCTTTGCATACTTGATTGATTTGGAAAAGGCTTTGAAGCTCTCCATAACTTGGATTCTTCATGTAATTTAGCTTCAATCTTACTTTGCCATGGACTATACCAAGTTCTCCATCATTCTTGGCTTGTTTTAATGATAAAAAAGCTATCAAAAACACCAAAACTTGCCAAAAACTGATTAGTAACACTTGCAAGGGTCCTTAATGTGCCAATTGAGTTAAAAGGTAATAAATGCTACTTAAAAGTGTTTAAAAGAGTTTATAAAAAGCTATAAAAGAGCACTTTTTAAGTAGTAATCAGTGAGCTCAAAGCTTTAAAAGTTATGAAAAGCTCAAGGTTGTGGATGACATGAATGACTCTAGGTCGTGATCTTGGGGTTCTAGATGCCATGAACATATTAGGCCTATGGATGATATGAATGATTCTAGTTCATAAGTTCAAGGCTTTAGAGTCTATGAACAACTCACGACTATAGATGACATGAAAGATTCTAGGTTATGAGCGTAGGACTCTAAATCCTATGAATAGCTCAATGTTATGGATGATATGACAACTCTGGGTCATGAGCTCTTAACTTTAAATGCTATGAATAATTTAAGGTTATGTATAAGATGAATGACTTCAGGTCATGAGCTTAGGGCAATAAATGTTATGACCAGCTCAAGGTTGTGACTAATATGAATGACTCGAGGTCGTAAGCTAAAGGTTCTAGATACTATGAATAGCTTAGGGTTTTGAATGACATAAATGACTCCGACTCGTGAGCTCAAGACTCTAGATGCTATGAATAACTTAATGCTCTTGAAGCTATGAACAACTCTTTGTGGATGAGATGAACGACTCTAGGCCGTGAACTCAAGGTAATAAATGTAATGAACAACTCAGTTTAATGGCTCATATGAATGACTCTAGGTCATGAGCTTAAGGCTCTAGATGCTATGAAAAGCTCACAGTTGTGGATGCTATGAACAACTCTAGGTTGTGAGCAGAGAGTTCTAGATGCTATGAATAACTAGAGGCTATTATTGACATGAACGACTTTAGGTCATGAGCTCATGCCACTAAATGTGTTATGAACAACTAAGGGCTATGGATGATATGAAATACTTCGGGTCATGTGGTCAACGTCTAGATGCTATGAAAACCTCACAACTATGGATGATATGAATGACTACGGGTCGTGAGCTCATGGTAATAAATGTTATGAACACCTCTGAATTTTGGCTAATATGAATGACTCAGGGTTGTGAGCTTAGGACTCTAGATGCTATGAATAGCTTAGTGTTATAGATGACATGAACAACTCTGAGTCATGACCTTAACACTCTAGATCATATGAACAACTCAAGGCTCTGGATAATATGAACGACTTTAGGTCATGAGCTCAATGCTCTAGATGGTATTAAAAGTTTAGGGTTATGGATGACATATACGACACTGGGTCAAGAGCTTAAGGCTTTGGATGCTATGAACAGCTTAGACCTATAGATGATATGAATGATTCTGGTTTATGAGTTCAAGGCTCTAGATGCTATGAACAACTCATGATTATGAATGACATGAACGACTCTAGGTTATGAGCTAAGGACTTTACATAATAGCTCAAAGCTATGGATGACATAAACTAATCCAGGTTGTGAGTTTAAAGCTCTAGGTCCTATGAACAACTCAAGGCTGTGGATGATATGAACAACTCTAGGTCATGAGGTCAAAGTTCTAGATGCTATGAAAAGCTTAGGGCTCCAATTGTTATGAACATATTAGGCCTATAGATGATATAAACGATTCTGGTCCATGAGTTCAAGGCTCTAGATGCTATAAACAACCCATGACTTTGGATGACATGAACGACTCTAAGTTGTGAGGTGAGGACTCTAGATGCTATAAATAGCTCAGAGTTATGGATGACACAAAGTACTTTTAGTCGTGAGCTCCAGGCTTTAGATGTTATAAACAACTAAGAGTTGTCAATGATATAAACGACTCCAGGTTGCGAGCTCAAGGCAATAAATGTTGTGACTAGCTCAGGGTTGTGGCTAATATGAATGACTTGAGGTCATCACCTTAGGGCTCTAGATGCTATGAACAGTTCAATGCTCTAAATGCTAAGAATAGCTCAATGTTTTAAATGTTATGAACAACTCTTGGTTGTGGATGACATGAACGACTTTGAGTCATGAGCTTAGGGTAATTAAAGCAATGAAATGCTCAGGGCCATTGCTAATATGAATGACTTCAAGTCGTGAGCTCAAGGCTCTAAATGTTTTGGAAAGCTCATGGTTGCGGATGCTATGAACAACTTCATATTGTGAAGTGAGAGCTCTGGATACTATGAACAACTAGAGGCTATGAATGACATGAATGACTTTGGGTCGTGGCCTCATGGCAATAAATGCTATGAATAACTAAGGATTATGGATGACATGAACGACTTTGGGTCATTTTCTTAAGGCTCTAAATGCTATGAAAACCTCACGACTGTGGTTGATATGAATGACTCGAGGTCATGAGCTCAAGTCTCTAGATGCTAGGAATAACTCAATGATGTGAATGACATGAATGACTTGGGGTTGTGAGGTCATGGCAATAAATGCTATGATAGGTCTAGGTTGTGGTTGATATTAACGACTCAGGGTCGTGAGCTTAAGGCTCTAAATGTTATTAATAACTCAGGTTTGTAGATGACATAAATGACTTTCGATCGTGAGCTTAAGGCTCTAGACCTTTTGAACAACCTAAGGCGGTGGATGATATGAATGACTTTGGTTTGTGAGCTCAAATCTCTAGATGCTACTAAAAGCTTAGGGTTGCGAATTACATGAATGACTTTAGGTCATGAGCTTAGGGCTTTAGATGCTAAGAACAGCCTAGGCATATTGATGATATGAATGATTCTGGTCCGTGAGTTCAAGGCTCTAGATGCTATGAAAAACTCATAGTTGTGGATGACATGAACAACTCAAGGTCATGTGCACAGGGCTCTAGATGCTATGAATAGATCAGGGTTATGGATTACATGAACAACTCTGAGTCGTGAGCACAGAGCTCTAGATTCTATGAATAGATCAAGGTTGTGGATGACATGAATGACTCCTTGTTATAAATATCTTGATGCAATGAATATCTCAAGTATGTGGATAGATTGGACAACTCTGGGTCGTGAACACAGGGCTCTAGATGCTATGAAGAGACTAGGCTTGTAGAGCACATGAAGGAGTCTAGGTCTTGAGAAAAGGGTTCTATTTCCAATGATTAGGTCAGAGTTATGGATGACATCAACAACTCCAAGAGGTAAGGTCAAAGCTCTAGCTATTATGAATAGCTCAATGTTGTCATCGATGACATGGATGACTCCGAGTCATTAGCTCAAGACTCTAGATTCTATGAACAGCTTAGGTCTGTAGATGAAATGAACGACTCCGGGTCGTGAGCATAGGGCTCTAGATGTAATGAATAGATTAGGCTTATGGATGACATGAATGACTCAAGGTCATGAGCATAAGCCTTTAGATGCTATGAATAGACCAGGGTTGTGGATGACATGAACACCTCTTGGTTGTGAGCTAAGGGCTCTAGATGTTATGAATAGCACATGGTTGTGGATGACATGAATGAATATGAGTCATGTGCAAAGGGCTCTAGATGCCATAAATATATTAGGGTTATGGATAACATGAATGACTCTGAATCATGTGCTAAAGGCTCAAGAGGCAACGAATATCTCAGATCTATAGAAGAAATGAATGACTCCGAGTCGTGAGCACAAGGCTCTATATGTTATGAAATGTTTAAGGTTATGGATGACATCAACAACTTCAAGTCGTGAGCATAAGGCTCAAGATGCTACGAACAGATTAGGGTTGTGGATGACATAACTGATTCAAGGTTGTAAGCTTAGGGCTCTAAATGCTATGAATAACTATATGTAGTGGATGACATGAACGAATTCAACTCATTAGCTCAAGGCTCTAAATGTTATGAATAGCTTAGAGCTATGGATACCATGAACAACTACGGGTCATGAGCACAGGGCTCTAGATATTATGAACAAATCAGGGTTATGGATGACATGAATTACTCTAGGTCATGAGCACAAGGCTCTAGATTCTATGAATAGATCAAGGTTATGGATGACATGAACGAATCTTAGTCATGAGCTAAGGGCTCTTAATGCAATGAATATCTCAAGTATGTGGATGAATTGGACGACTCTATGTTGTGGGCATAGGACTCTAAAGCTATGGAGAGATCAGGGTTATGGATGACATGAAGGACTTTAGGTCCTGATCAGATGGCTCTACATCCAATGAACTGATCAAGGTTATGGATGACATCAATGACTCTAGGTTGTAATCTCAAGGCTCTAGCTGTTATGAATAGCTCAAGGTTGTGGATGACATGAACAACTCTAAGTTGTTAGCTCAAGGCTCTAGATTTTACGAATAGCTTGGTACTATGGATGACAAGAACGACTTTAGGTTATGAGCATAGGGCTCTAAAATGCTATGATAGTTCAGGGTTGTGGATGACATAAATGAATCTAGGTCATGGGTTTAGGGCTCTAGATGTAATGAATATCTCAGGTTTGTGGATGAAATGAATGACTCTAAGTCATGAGCATAGGGCACTAAATGCTAAGAATAGATGAGGGCTATGGATGACATGAATGACTTTGAGTCGTGAGCTTAGGGATCCAGATGTTATGAATGACTTCAAGTTGTAAGCTCAGGGTCCTAGATGTTATGAATAGATCAAGGTTGTAGATGACATAATGACTCTAACTTATGAGCTCAAGGCTCTAAATGCTACGAACAACTCTGGGTTGTGGATGACATGGACGACTTTAGGTTGAGAGCATGAGACTCTAGATGCTATGAACATATCAAGTTATGGGTGAGATGAACGACTTCGAGTCCTAAATTCAGGGCTCTAAATGTAATGAACATTTGAGGGTTGTGGATGAGATGAATGACCCCAGGTCCTTAGTAGAGGGCTTTAAATGCTATGAACAAATCAGGGTTGTAACTGACAAGAACGACTTAGGGTTGCAAGCAAAGGGCTCTAGATGCTTTGAACAGCTCAAGGCTATGGATGACATGAATGGCTCTAGGTCATGAGCACAAGTGTCTAAATGCTATGAACAACTCAAAGGTGTAGACGATATGAACAACTTCGAGTCGTGAGGACAGGACTCCGGATGCTATGAATAGATCAAGGCTACGGATGACATGATCAACTCTGGGTCATGAGCTCATCTTTAGATGCAATGAACAACTCAAGGTTGGGGATGAGATGAACATCTCCAGGTCATGAACATAGTGCTCTAGATGCAAGTAACTGATCAAGGCTATGGATGACATGACTAACTTTGGGTTATAAGCTTAGGGCTCTAGATGCTATAAATACCTCAAAGTTATGGATGACATAAACTACTTGTTAGAATAGAGTCCTTAAAAGCATAACATGATGTAATAAATTTGGAATTTGTTATTTATTTAATGATATTCTAGTTTCACTTTTATCTGTGCTTATTTCATGTATTATACTTTATGAGCACTCTTGTCTGAATCTTTTACATTGTACGTGATTTAGGTGCATTAGGAGTTACACAAAAGATCTAAGTCATCAGTTCCTTGCAAATAGATGACCTGTTCAAAACCATTTCATGGGTAAGAGGGATGGTTGGTGTTGGCTATCAGGATGGGTTTCCCTTGGTGAGTGCACTAGTGTGTATGGTTACACATTGGACAGGCCCTATGGTGAGTCATGACTTAAGGTTGTCAAATAGTCATGACCTCACCAAGCTGCTTCATTGTGTTGTCTCTCGACCTTGAGAGAATATTAATCTTATGTTAAAGTTAGTAGTAGCTTTGACCTACTGGTGAGATCGTAAGTTGATCATATATTCCCTATGGATTGGGTCATTATTGATGGAAGTCGATAGCAGTAGGTATTGTCAATAGAGGCACCATGATATCTCATAGGATTGAGATAGTGTGTCCTCTTGGGTGATCTTAAGGAAGTGTGTTCATGGAAACTATGGCCAAAGTAGTTCCTTAAGTGGAACTTGACATAGGCTCTTTGAAACCTAAGACATGTCAATTGAATACACAATAGGAGGATTTGTAACTCAAGGATAGTAGAGATTGCCTTCAAAGATTGATAGTTTTTACCTTATTAGACTATGGACACCAAGTTCATAGGGAGACTGAACATAATGGATAGCATGTCACGGACCCGAGCATGTAGTGTGTTATTGTTATTTACATAGGATACTGGAGTTCAATTGATTCTTTGTAGTGGAATGTCGAATCGACTTCAGAAATAGATTTTAAGAGAGCCAGTACTCCTATGGGTCCCAATGGTCTCTGCTATGAGCTCATGTCAATTGAATACATAATAAAAGGGTTTGTAACTCAAGGATAGTAGAGATTGCCTTCAAAGGTTGATAGTTTTTACCTTGTTAGACTATGGACGCCAGTTCATAGGGTGACCGAACATAATGGATGGCATGTCACGGACCCGAGCATGTAGTGTCTTATTGTTATTTACATAGGATACTGGAGTTCAATTGATTCTTTGTAGTGGAATGTTGAATTGACTTCGGAAATAGATTTTAAGAGAGCCAGTATTCCTATGGGTCCCAATGGTCTCTGCTATGAGCTCATATACCTTGTTGGCATGGATTATGAGGATTGGATTAGCTCTATGTTCACTTTTTTGCATAAGGGTATTTTAGCAATTACGCAAGGTTGCACAGGGGTAAGTGAAAAAAAGTCTCTAGAGTGGGCTAATTGATTATTCAGTAGGCCCTATTGGGTTTATAAATCACCTCATAGGGGTTAGGATTTCCATAACTTTTGTCTTCCACCATCTAGAAAGAAAGAGAGCCATAACCTCCACCCTACTTTCCTCCCTACCGGAAGTGTGCCAAGAACAAGGTTGATTCATCGGGTGGAAGATCGTGGGTTTATGAGACTTCCAACAACTTCAAGGTCATCTTCAACACTTAGATTTTGAGGTTTGGGAACATCCAAATATAAGAGTTAATACTTTAACCCTAAAAGATCAATTTTAAAAATAAAAAAATTGGTATTACTTCCATTGCGTAGATCTAAGATGCCAACAACTGCTATGAGAGCATAATGTTATAAGCATGCTTAGATCTTTAGGGTGTGCTAACATCTTTTTTTCAACCTTGATATTATCCCATGGCCAAGGGACACGTGTATGTTCCTTTTTATTTTTGCTTGTGATGATTGAATGGGGTAATTTGTTTTCTTTCTCGGTTTCTTCATAGATTTGGTTGTAAGCTCCATTAAAGGAGCATAGGTTTTCTTTTTCTCTTGTAAAGTTTTAATCTTTTCCATAGATTGGGTTGTAAGCTCCATTATAGGAGCATAGGATTTCTTTTATGATGTAAAGTCTTATTTTTTATCATTTATGGAGGACTACAAGAGATGAATTCTTGAATGATGTCAATAAGGATTGGATCTTTATTGGAACATCATCTATGAAGATTCAAGGATTTTAATGGCTGTGAAATAAAGGTTGAATCCTTCCTTTGATTGATTAAAAAAGAAAGAAAAAAAAAAGAAGAAAGGATAAAGCTTTTTTTTAGATCCATGGCTGCATGTAAACATTCTTTTTTTTTTTTTTTTTACTCAAATCAGGGCTTCCTCGTATGAGTTTTTTGGGGGCAAACTACATATGGTTTTAAATATTAGGAAGTCAGGAATCGAATTCTGCAAGTGGTTCATGATTTGGAGTTGAAATAAGGGAGATATGACTATTTGAAGCAAAGTTGCACAGAGGGTATGCTGTTACGGATTGCATACAGGTCCAATAATTTTTACTTGTTTGGGCTAATCTTTTGGGCCACTTGTTGGGCTTGAACATTATAGAATTATGGAATCTATGTAGGAACTTCTTTTGGTAAGCTTTGATGCCAAATATTGGTGTCAAGTTGAAGACAATTGGCTTTGGTTCACAATTGGAAAGTTTTGATGCCATGGGATCTCCTTTTGAATATTTCTTTTTTGATGCATATTATTGTATTTCTTGTGATGAGAGGTGCTTTTAAAGTTACTAATTTTGGTTTTTTCTTATGAAAAGTAAATTTTCATGAGAAGGTTAGTCCAAACTTTAGTTTTATTCAAAAATTGGAATGATGCTACTGTTAAGTAATTTTTATATGCAAAGTAATTATTATTATTATTATTTATTTTATTTTTTTATTTTTTTTAAGATTGTGAAAGAATCTAGTTTCCTTTTCAAAAAAAAAAATCCTTAGAAGATCCTTTTTTTTCTTCTTCAAAGTTTTTTATTTTGAGATCTTCAATGACTTGAGTTTCTATATTAAGAGAGGATTCTCTTATTTTAAAATCTTTATAAAATTGGATATTCCTTATAAGCACAAGTATTCCAATTTAATGAATAAGTAAAGCTTTTGGAAATTCTCATGATAGATAATTTATTTTAAGGTCACCAAAATTATTGAAATTTTCTTATGAAAATTGTATGAAACTCTTAATAATTTTAATGGATATAAATTTTCTTGAAAATTAGATTCCAAAGCATGTTATTTACTTAATTTTGGAATATTGTAGATTAAAAAAATAAAACTTGTGAAAATGAATTAGAGAGCAAAGTTTCCTTTTCTAAATTATTCCAAAGGATTCTAAATTATTTTGATAAGAATCCTTATAGAATAAAAGTTTCCCTTTTGGATCAACTGCTCTCTACTTTTTATTTTTCAAGTTTTTTGAAACTTTTTTATTACACTAATCCTTAATTTGGATAGTAGATATTTGTTTTTAGAAACTTTCAAGATGAATAATTTATCATTAAGGGAATTTCTAAAAGTTTTATTTTTGTTAATTTTAATGGAATAGATTATTATGAAAATTAGATTCCATATTTAAGAATTTTATTAAATTAGAAAGGTGTAGGGATAAGGAAATTAAATTTATGAGGAATTTTGAATATGAGATCTAAAGTTCCTTTCTAAATTTATTCTTAAGGATTTGAAATATTTTTCTTAAATTTATTTTTTAGAATCCTTGAAGAATTAAATGTTTCATAATTAAATAAAGTGCTCTCAAGTTTTCAAAATTCTATAAATTTGAAGTTTCCTTATTACACTAAGTTTCCAATTTGGTAATCAATATCTGATGAAAATTTTTGTTGGAAATAATTTATCATTAAAGGTTATTACCAAAAGCACATTTAGTAATTTGATGAAAATAAATTTCTTTGAAAATATTTCCTAAAAAAAATTTTTATTAATTGGAATTGTGTGAAGAGGGAGAATTTTTTATGAAAATAGATTTTAAAATTTGAGAGTAGACATTTTATCAAAATTCATTTTTAGATAAAATACTCTCATATAATTTTAAAATTTTTCATATGGACATTCTCCTGTAACACTGGGTTTCCAATTAAAAAATAAATATTTTTGGAAATTCTCAAAGAGGATAATTTATTCATCAAGGTAATTACTAATGTTTTAGAAGCTCTAATTTCAAAAGATTAAGTGGGAGAGGGCCTCAAGCAAGCCCATAGCCTCCAAGATCAAGCCCGTCTTGAATTTTGGTGCATCACCATCCTAAAGATGGGGTGGGCCAATGAATTAAGGGATTGGACTATCCTTTATGGATAAGACTATATCTGTTTATAATGGGAGTGGCTAATCCTAAAGATGAAACTCTTCACTTGGTAACATTGATGTCAAGGATCTTAATTACACATTAACTTAGACATGAAGTGGTAGAATCATCTAAAGTGGTCCCACTTGCATAGGCTAAGGGCTAAACAAAAAAGGTATGTTGATCAATGCCTTAAGATAACTTTTAAAGTTTAAGGCAAGTTGATCAATTAGATAGGGTCTCTACCCTAGTAATAAGAGTCATGAACTGCCTAAAGTAGGCTTGATTCTTATGATACTAGGACATGTCATTTCAGAGTACCACATTTTTGCTAAATTAATTGCCAACTTGCCTTGAATGCTCAAGTTCTTTTATTAATACATGGAATTATTATATTTATTACAAATATCATGTCTTTAACCTATCACCTCTTATCTCATGTTTTAATTGGACCTACTTATAGACTGAAAATAATCTGGATATATATAGTATTAATTGCATAGAAGCTGATTTAGGTAGAGTTTATTATTTCCTTTGAACAAACCTATCTTAAAGTAAGAGAAGCATATCAAAGGTGGTAGAAGACGAATCAAAAGACTAAGTGTCTCATACTTGGGTCTTTAGATAATGTGTTGTAAAAGCAACACATGTCTATTGCCATGGTCTATGATATTCTCTTTAAAATTGCAAGGGTTATTTGGTGACAAGGATAAGTCAACTAGACAAGTTGCCCTTAAGACTATTATGAACACCAAGATTCATGTTATCTTAGAGATCTTACCAGCTTCCTTTAGGATAGGTAAGAAGATTCTAAAAAATGTGAAGGATGTTCATATGGAAGTCAAGGTTCTTTATGCTCCTCTACCAAGAAGAAGAACAACAACACCAAATAAGGAAATTTCAATAAAATGAATTAGAGAGCAAACTCATGGACAGTAATTCCTTTTTGAGCATTTAGGAGACTAGAAAAGGAATTCTTGGAGTGCCTAAGGATAGGTAAGTACACTACATGCTCTCCTTGTTGAACTCATAGTGTGGATTTCTCCAATTGTGGTGGATCGATTCTAGGCCCATTATCAACAAGTGAGAAGGTCACATGATGAGATTGTACTTACCTTAGATTTATTTGCAAGGTTAGTTGTGTAAGTTAGTGGAAGGTATTACCTCTTTTATGTGAGACTCCATTATCATTTTGCCTAGTAATGAGAGTACTAAGATCTCACTAAAAGAAATAACCTAACACTAACCAAATATTTGGATTCCTAATGCCTAGGTCATATTAATCTAAACAAGATCCAAAGACTGATCAAGTTTGGACACTTTTATTCTAGAGGATCTTTCAGTCTGCAAATCTTGTATAGATGGTAAGATGACCAGAAGGCCCATTTATTTCTAAAAGGACATGAAACAAGGAATGTTTGGAGTTAGTACATACAAACATGTATGAACCTTTTTTGTTTATGCTTGGAAAGTATGGGTATTTGATCATTTTACTAATAAATACTCTAGGTTTGGATATATAGATTGGAAATCCGATGCCTTGGGTAAATTCATTGAATTTAAGGCAAAATCAGATAACGTATTAGGTAAACATATCATGGCACTTCGATTAGATCGAAGTGGTGTGTCTAGTAGGTTTGATCCTTTCCATATAGAGCATGAGATGATATCCCAATTATGTATACCAAGGGCTCCATTGTAAAATGGAGTAATGGAAAGAAAATATTGAACTTTGACAGATATAATGATATCGGTGATTAGTTTCTCATTACTTCCCATATTCTTTGGGGATATATCTTAGAGACTATGCAATACCTCCTTTTCTAAAGAGGTGTATCAGTTTATAGGATATCTAAGAGGATTTCAAGATTATTACTTTATAGTTAGAATAATCAAAAGGTGTTTGTTGCTATAAATACCATATTTCTAATGAAGACTATATGATATGTAGTAAGGCAAACAATGATATAGATTGGAGAATACTAGAAGATAGTCCCACTATACACAAGATACTATAGATCTAGTAGCAACCATTCACATTTCTAGTACATTGATGCCTCATCGCAGTGGAAGTATTGTTAATCAACTAAATCAGTTCATGTATTTGGGAGAGTCTCTTAAGGCCATTTTAGAGGAACATGATATTGATCCCATAGATTACGATGAAGCAATGAGCGATGTGGATGCACATCTTTGGAAAAAGACCATGGAGGAAGAGTTAGAATCCTTATGATTCTAATGTAGTCTGGGTTCTTGTAGAAGCACCTAAAGGGATAAAACCCATGTGTGTAAGTTGGTCTACAAGAGGAACAAAAGAGTAGATGGAAAAGCTGAGATTTATGTTGCTAGGTTGTAGTTAAAGGTTATAGTTTGAAACATTATTTCAACTATAGGAAACCTTTTCGCTAGTAGCCAAACACAAATCCATTAAAGCACTTCTGTCCATTGTGGAGTATCTCATTTATGAGATATTGTAATAGGATGTCAAGATAGTGTTCTTAAGTGCTTATCATGACATTAGTATCTATATGATGTAACTAGATATTTTCATAGAAAAGGGCCTTGTGTGTACAAGAAACTATAGGAAAGCATGGTGGTGTTCTAGGATCTTGTAGGTAGATGACAATCTACTCATTAAGAATCATGTAGGGATATTGTCATCAATCAAGATCTGGTTGTCTACTTAGTTCTAAATGGAAATCTATGAGGGGTACAATATATTCTTGGGTTTAAAGTCCTTAGGGATAACAAGAATAGGAAAATTGTGCTATGTCAAGCATATACTCAAGTATCTTTTGAGAATAAGGGATTATGTGTTTTTTTCCGAAATTGTTGAGATAGTTTAAAGGGTGACATGATGATTGCCAAGATACCCTCTATAGAGAACCTGGTGGATCCATTCACCAAGACATTGATAGGGAGATTTTGTGTTGGTGACAAGGATAACATAGGTTTAAGATGAGTATCTAGCATACTTTATAAGCATGATGCTTTGAGGCTAGTAGGAGAATATTAGGATAGAGCCCATAAAAGCATAACATGATGTAATAATTTGGAATTCGTTATTTATTTAATGATGTTCTAGTTTCACTTTTATCTATTCTTATTCCATGTATTATACTTTATGAGAATTCTTGTTTGCATCTTTTGCATTATACGTGACTTAGGTGCATTAGGAGTTGCAGAAAAAATCTAAGTTATCAGTTCCTTGCAAATAGATGATTTGTTCACAACTAGTTCATGGGTCTAGGCAACCCATTAGAGGTTGTAGTGCACCACCTCCTAATTGGAGGGATGGTTAGTGTTGGCTATCGGGATGGGTTTCCCATGGTGAGTGCACTAGTGTGTATGGTTACACATTGGACAGGACCTATGGTGAGTCATGACTTAAGGCTGTCAAGTATTCATGACTTCACCAAGCTACTTCATTTTGTTATCTCTCAATCTTCAGAGAATATTAAGTTTGTGCTAAAGTTAGTAATGGCTTTGACCTATGGTGAGATCGTAAGTTGATCATATATTCCCTATGGATTGGGTCATTGTTGATGGAAGTCGGTAATAGTAGGTATTCTCAATAAAGGCATTATGATATCTCATGGGATTGAGATAGTGTGTCCTCTTGGGTGATCCTAAGGAGGTGTTTTCATAGAAACTGTGGCCATAGTAGTTCCTTAAATGGAACTTGACATAGGCTCTTTGAGAGCTAAGACATGTCAATTGAATACATAATAAGAGAATCTGTAACTAGTAGAGTTAGTCTTAAAAGGTTGATAGCTTTTACCTTGTTAGATTATGGACATTAATTCATAGGGAGACTAAACATAATGGATAGCAGGTCATGAACCCGAGCATCTAGTGTCTCATTGTTATTTACATATGGTACTAAAGTTCAATTGATATTCTATAGTGGGATGTTGAATCGGCTTCAAAATTAGATTCTGAGGGAGCCAATACTCTTATAGGTCACAATGGTCCCTACTTTGAGCTCATATACTTTTTTGGCATGGATTATGAGGGTTGGATTAGCTTTATGTTGACTTTTATGCATAAGGGTGCTTTTGTAAATATGCAAGGTTGCATAGGGGTAAGTGAATAAGGTCTCTAGATTAGGCCAATTATTTAATTAGTAGGCCCTATTAGGTTAATTAATCAATTAGGACCCATTTTAGGCTAGATTAAGTGACCTGAGCCCATGTGGGCTCAAGTCACTTAAGCCTAATTAGGAACCCTACAAATGTCTCATAGGGGTTAGGTTTTCCATATCTTTTGTCTTCCACCATCCAGAGAGAAAGAGAGTCATAGCCTCCACCCTACTTTCCTCCCCACTAGAAGTGTGCCAAGAACAAGGTTGAGTCATCGGGTGAAAGATTGTGGGTTTACGAGACTTCCAACAACTTTAAGGTTGTATTCAACACTATGATTCTGAGGTTTGGGAACATCCAAACCTACAGGTTAGTACTTTAACCCTAAAATATCAATTCTTTTTTTTAAAAAATGGATATTGCTTCCGTTGCTTAGATCTAAGGTGCCAACACTACTCTGACTCACGAGGTCAAAGCTTTGGATGCTATGAACAACTATAGGTTGTGAATGACAGGGATGACTCTGAGTCAAGTGCATAAAGTTCTAGATGTTATCAGCAGATTAGGTTATAGATGACATGGATGACTTTGGGTCATGAGCCCATGCCTCTAAATGCAATGGACAACTCAAGGTTGTCGATGGCATGAACAACTGCAGGTCGTGAACATAGGGCTCTAAATGCTATGTGTAGATTAGGGTTATGGCTGACATAAATGACTTAGGGTTGTAATCAAAAGGCTTTACATGCAATGAACAGATCAGGGCTATGGATGACATGAACGACTTCGGGTCATGAGCATAAGGCTCTAGATTCTATGAAAAGATCAGGGTTATGGAAGCCATGAATGACTTCAGATCGTGAGCTCAAGGTTCTAGATCAAATGAACAACTTAGGGTTATGGATGGCATGAACGTCTTTAAGTCATGAGTAGAGGGCTCTAGATGTAACGAATATATTTGGACTGTGGATGACATAAACGACTTCGAGTTATAAGCTCAAGGCTCTAGATGTGATGAATAGCTTAAGGTTATGGATGACATGAACAACTTTGACTCGTGAGCTTAAGGCTCTAGATGTTATGAACAGCTCAAGGCTATAAATGACATAGATGACTTCTGATCAAGAGTATAGGGCTCTAGTTGCTACAAATAGATCTAGTTGTAGATGAGATGAATGACTTCGGGTCATGAGCTCAGGGTTCTAAATGCAATGAACAACTGAAGATTGCGAATGAGATGAATAACCCCAAGTCATGAGTAGAGGGCCTTAGAAGCTATGAACATATTAGGGTTGTGGATGACATGAACAACTTAGGGTTGCAAGAAAAGGGCTCTAGATGCTATGAACTACTTAGAGCTATGGATGACATGGATGACTCTAGGTTGAGAGCATAGAGCTCTAGAATCTATGAACAAATCAAGTTGTGGATGAGATGAATGACTCCGGGTCGTAAGCTCAGGGCTTTAAATGTAATGAACAACTGAGGGTTGGGGATGAGATGAACAACCTCAGGTCGTGAGCAGAGGACTCTAAATGCTATGAACAAATCAAGGAGGTGGATAACATGAATGACTTAAGATTGCAAGCAAAGGGCTTTAGATGTTATAAATAGATCAAGGCTATGGATGACATGAATGAACCCAGGTCATGAGCATAAGGCTCTAGATGCTATGAACAACTCAAGGGCATGGATGATATCAACGACTCTAGGTCGAAAGGATAGGGCTCTAGATGCTATGAACGGATCGGGGTTGTGGATGACATGAATGACTTAGGGTTGTAAGCAAAGGGCTTTAGTTGCTATGAACAACTTAGGTTTGTGGATGACATGAACGAATATGGGTCATGAGCCCAAGTCTCTAAATGCTATGAATAGTTGAGGTCTTTGGATGATATGAACAACTTCAGGTCATGAGGATAGGGTTTTAGATGCTATGAATAGCTAAGGGCTATGGATGGCATGAATGACTCTGGGTTGTGAGCTCAAGGCTCTAGATGCAATGAAAATCTCAGGGTTGTGGATGACATGCATGTCTCCTAGTTGTGAGCAAAGGGATTTAGATGCAATGAACATATCAGAGCTCTGGATGACATGAGCAACTTTGGGTTGTAATCTCAGGTCTCTAAAGGCCATGAATTGCTCAAGGTTGTGGATGACATTAACAACTCCAATTTGTGAGCTCAGGGCTCTAGTTGTTATGAATAGCTTAGGGCTTTGGACGACATGGGCTACTCTAGGTTGAGAGCACATGGATCTGGATGCTATTAATAGATCAGACTATGGATAAGATGAATGACTCTGGGTTATGAGCTTAGGGCTTTCGATGCAGTGAACAACTCAGGTTTGTGGATGACATGAACGACCCCAAGTCGTGAGCACAGGGCTCTAGATTCTATGAACAGATCAGAGCTATGGATGACATGAATGATTTAAAGTTGCAAGCAAAGGGCTTTATATGCTATGAATAGCTTAGGGTTATAGATGGCATGAACAACTTTAAGTCATGATCACAAGGCTCTTGATGTTATGAATAGCTTAGGGGTGTAGATGATATGAACAACTCTAGGTCGTGATGACAAGGCTCTAAACTTAATGAACAGATCAGGGTTGCGAATGACATGAATGACTTCAGGTCGTAAACTCGAGGCTCTAGATGCAATGAACAACTAAGGGTTGTGGATGACATGAACGTCTTCGAGTCATGACCACAAGGCTCTAAATGCAATGAATAGATTAGGGATGTGGATGACATGAGCGACTTTGGGTTGTAAGCTCAAGGCTCTAGATGCTATAAATAGCTCAACGTTATGGGTGACATGAATGACTCTGACTCGTGAGCTCAAGGCTTTAGATTCTATGAACAACTAAGGGTTGTGGATGACATGGTTGATTATGGGTCAAGAGCACAAAGCTTTAGATGCTATAAACAAATCAAGCTAAAGATGACATGAATGACTCTAGGTCGTGAGCTTAGGGCTCTAGAAAACAACTCAAGGTTGTGGATGGCATGAACAACCGCAAGTCGTGAGCATAGTGCTCTAGATGCTATGTGTAGAACAGGGTTGTAGATGACATGAATGACATAGGGTTCTAAGCAAAAGGCTCTAGATACTATGAACAGATCAGGGTTGTGGAAGACATGAATGACTCTAAGTCATGAGAACAAGGCTTTAGATGCAATGAACAACTCAAGGGTGTGGATGATATAAACGACTCTGAGTTGTGAGAACATGGCTCTAAACGCTATGAATAGATCAGGGTTGTGGATGACATGAATGACTTTAGGTTGTAACCTCAAGACTCTAGATACTATAAATAGCTTAAGGTTGTAGATGACATGAACGACTCTAACTCGTGACATTGAGGCTCTAGATGGTATGAATAAGTCAACATTGTGAATGGCATGAACAACTCTTTGTCGTGAGAACTTGGCTCTAGATGCAATGAATAGATCAAAGTTGTGGATGACATCAACTAGTCCAGGTCATGAGCAGAGGGCTCTAGATGTTATGAACATACCAGGGTTATAGATGTTATGAACGAATCTTGGCTATAAGCTAAGAGCTTCAGATGCTATGAATAACTTAAGGTTGTGGATGACATGAATGAGTTTGAGTCGATAGCTCAATGATCTAGTTGCTAAGAATAGCCCAATGTTGTGGATGACATGAATCACTCTGAGTCGTGAGCATAGGGTGTTAGATGTTATGAACAAATTAGGCCAGTGGATGGCATGAATGAATCTAAGTCCTAAGCTCAAGGCTCCAGATGCTATGAATAGCTCAAGTCTGTGGATGACATGAAGGACTCCGAGTTATGAGCATAAGGCTCTAGATGCTATGAACAGATCAGGGTTGTGGATGACATGAATGACTCCAGGTTATGAGTAAAGGGCTCTAGATTCTATGAACATATCAAGGTTGTGGATGGCATGAACGACTTCGAGTAGTGAGCTCAAGGCTCTAAATGCAATGAAAATCATGGGAATGGGGATGACATGAACGGCTACAGGTCGTGAGCATAGTGTTCTGGGTGCTATGAACATATTAGTGTTATGGATGACATGACCGACTCTGGGTCGTGAGCACAACACTCTAGCTGCAATGAACATCTCAGGTTTGTGAACGACATGAAAGACTCTGAGACATTAGCTCAAGCTCTAGATGCTATGAATAGCTCAAGATTGTGGATGACATGAATGACTCTGGGTCAGGAGCATGAGGCTTTAGATGCTATGAATAGATTAGGGTTGTGGATGATATGAACGAGTTGTAACGATAGGGTGTTAGATACTATGAATAGAGATCTAGACTATGGATGACATGAACGACTATGGGTCATGAGCACAGGGCTTTAGATGCAATTAACAAATCAAGGATGTGGATGACATGAACGAATTCGGGTTGTAAGCTCAAGGCTCTAGATGCTATGAATATCTCAAGGTTATTGATGATATAAATGACTCTGACTCTAAGCTTAATGCTCTAGATGCTATGAACAGCTCAACATTGTGAATGACATGAACAACTTCGGATCATGAGCATAGGGCTCTAGATGCTATGAATGATCAAGGCTATGATAAATATAAACAACTCTGGGTCATGAGCAACAGGCTCTAGATGTTATGAATAACTCAACACTATGGATGTTATGAATGACTCTTGGTTGTAAGCTCAAGGCTTTAAGTGCTATGAATAGTTCTAGGTTGTGGATGACATGAATGATTCTGAGTTGGTAGCTTAAGGCTCTAGATGCTAAGAACACCTTAAGGTTGTGGATGACATGAACGATTCTAGGTCATGAGCTCAAGGCTCTAGGTGCAATGAACAACTCAAGGTTGTGGATGACATGAATGACCTTAGGTCGTGAGCATAGGCCTTTAGATGCTATGAATAGCTTAAGGTAGTGGATGACATGAATGACTCCAGGTCATGAACACAAAGCTCTAGATGCTATGAACTGATCAGGGCTATAGATGACATGAACGACTCTGGGACATGAGCTCAAGGGTCTAGATGCAATGAACACCTTAAGGTTATGGATGACATGATTGTCTTCGAGTCATGAGCATAAGGCTCTAGATGTAATGAATAGATCAGGATTGTGGATGACATGAACAACTTCAGGTTGTAAGCTCAAGGCTTTAGATACTATGAATAACTAAAGGTTGTGGAGGACATGAACAACTCCAACTCGTGTGGTCAGGGCTCTAGATGCTATGAATAGCTCAGTGGTGTGGATGACATGAATGACTCCGAGTTGGGAGCACAGGGCTCTAAATGCTATTAACAGATGAGGGTTGTGGATGACATGAATGACTCTAGGTCGTGAGATCAAGGGTCTAGATGCAATAAACAGCTCGAGGTTATGGATAACATGTACGTCTTCAGGTTATGAGCATAGGGCTCTAAATGCAATGAATAAATCAGGGTTGTGGATGTTATGAATGACTTTGTGTTATAAGCTCAAGACTCTAGATGCTATGAATACCTCAAGGTTGTGGTTATCATCAATGACTCTGACTCACGAGCCAAAGGCTCAAATGCTATGAACAACTCAAGGTTGTTAATGATATGAACTATTACGGGTCGTTAGTTCAGGGCTTTAAATGTTATGAACAAGTCAAGGCTATGGATGACATGAATGACTTCGAGTCATGAGCTTAGGGTAATAAATGCTATGAAAAGCTCAAGGTTATAGCCAATATAAATTAATCGAGGTTGTGTGTTGAGGGCTTTAGAGACTATGAATAGCTTAGGCTTGTGGATAAGATGAGTGACCTTGAGTCATGAGCTTAGGGCTCAAGATTCTGTGAACAACTCAAGGCTATGGGTGATATGAATGACTTTGGGTCATGAGCTTTAGGTCATAAGTCATAAGAACAACTAAAGGTTGTGGCTAATATGAACAACTCAGGGTCGTGTGCTCAGGGCTCTAGATGCTATAAGCAACTCAAGGCTAGGGATGACATGAACAACTCCAAGTCATGAGCTAATGGAAATAAATGTTATGAATAGCTTAGGGTTGTGGCTGATATAAATGGCTCAAGGTTGTGAGCTCAAGATTATAGATGTTATGAACAAGTTAGGGGTGTGAATGATATGAATGACTCAGAGTCATGTGCTAAGGGCTCTAGATGCTATGAACAACTCAGGATTATAGATGACATGAACGACCCCGAGTTGTGAGCTCAGGGCTTTAGATGCTATGAACAACTCAGGGTTGTGGATAATATGAATGATTCTATATAATTAACTAAAGGCTCTATATGATATGAATAGCTAAGGGCTATGGATGACATGAACTACTACGAGTCATGAGTTGAGGGCTCTTAATGCTATGAAGAGCTCTGGGTTGTGGATGACATGAACGACTCTAGGTCATGAGCTCAGGCTTATAGATGCTATGAACATTTGAGGTTTAAGATGACATGATCGACTGTCGATCATGAGTTAAGTGCATTAGATTCTATGAATAACTTAGGGCTATGGATGACATGAACGACTCTGAGTCGTACGCTTAAGGAAATAAATGTTATGAACAGCTCAAGGTTGTGTTGAGTGTTTTAGATGCTATGAACAACTCAGGGCTATGGATGACATGAATGACCCTAGGTCATCCGCTTAGGGCTCTAAATGCTATGAATAGCTTAGGATTGTGGATGATATGAATGATTTTATATAGTGAGCTCAGGGCTCTACATGATATGAATAGCTCAGGGTTATGGATGACATGAACTATTACAAGACATGAGTTTAGGGCCTCTTGCTACTATAAACAGCTCTGGGTTGTAGATGACATGAACTACCCTAAGTCATGAGCTTAAGCCCGTAGATGATATGAACAACTGAGGGCTATGGATGACATGATCGACTCTCGATCATGAGTTGGGCATTGTAGATGTTATGAACAACTTAGGGTTGTGGATGACATGGACGACTCTGATTCATGAGCTCAAGGTAATAAATGCTATGAACAACTTATGGATGTGGCTTATGTGAAAGATTCGAGGTCATTAGCTTAAGGTTGTAGATGCTATGAACAGCTTAGGGTTGTGAATGTTATGAATGACTTGGAGTCATGTGCTGAGGGTTCTAGATGCTATGAAATGCTTAGAGTTATGGATAACATGAACGACCTTAAGTCATGACCTCAGGGCTCTAGATTCTGTTGAACAGCTTAGGGTTGTGGATGATATGAATGATTTTATATAGTGAGCTCTAGACTCTACACACTATGAATAGCTCAGGGTTGCAAATGACATGAACTACTATGGGACATGAGCTCAAGGCTTTAGATGCTATAAACAACTTAGGGATGTGAATGATATGAACGACTTTAGGTCATGAGCTTCGGAATCTAGATGTTATGAATAGATGAGGATTTTGGATGATGTGAAAGACTCAAGGTCATGTGCTCAGAGCTCTAGACGCTATGAACAGCTTTGGACTATGGATTACAAGAATGACTCCAGGTCGTGAGCTTAAGGAAATCAATGCTATGAGCAACTCAGGGTTGTGCATGGTATTAACGACTTTAGGTCATGAGCTCAAGCCTTTAAATTCTATGAACAGTTCAGGGTTGTGGATGATATGAACAATTTTATATAGTGAGCTCAAGGCTCTACATGCTATGAATAGTTAAGGGTTGTAAATGACATGAACTACTACGGGTCATGAGCTCAAGGCTTTAAATGCTATGAACAACTCAGGGATATGGATGATATGAAGGACTCCAAGTCATGAGCTCAGGGATCTAGATGTTATGAACAGTTGAGGATTGTGGATGATGTGAAAGACTCCGGGTCATGTGCTTAGGGCTCTAGATGCTATGAACGGCTTTGGACTATGGATGACATGAATGAATTTTGGTCATGAGCTTAGGGTAACCAATGCTATGAGCAACTCAAGGTTATGCATGGTATTAATGACTTTAGGTCATGAGCTCAAGCCTTTAAATGTTATGAATAGTTCAGGGTTGTAGATGATATGAACGATTTTATATAATGAGCTCAAGGCTCTACATGCTATGAATAGCTAAGGGTTGTGGATCACATAAACTACTACGAGTCGTGAGCTGAGAGCTTTAGATGCTATGAACAGCTTGAGGCTCTAGATAACATGACCAACTTCGAGTTGAGAACTTAGAGCTTTAGATACTAAGAACAACTGAGGGTTGTGGATGATATGAATGACTCAGGGTTGTGTGCTCAGGGCTCTCAATGTTATGAACTGCTCAAGTTTGTAGATGATATGAGTGACTTAGGGTAGTGACCCTGGGGCTCTAGATGCTATGAATAGCAGAGGCCTGTGGATGATATGAATGACTCTGAGTCATGAATTCAGGCCTCCGGATGCTATGAATAGCTTAGGGTTATAGGTGACATGAATGACTCAAGGTCCTGAGATCACAACTATAGATGCCATGAACAGCCCACTCCTATGGATGACATGAACTACTCTAGGACATAGGCTTAAGGCTCTACATGCTATGAATAGTTCAGGGCTATGGATGATATGAATGCATGTGCTCAAGGCTTTATATGCTATAAACAACTCAGGGATGTGAAATATATGAATGACTCTAGCACGTAAGCTTAGGGCTCTAGATGCTATGAACAACTTAAGGTTGTGGATAACATGAATGACTGTGAGTCGTGAGTTGAGCATTGTAGATATTATGAATAGTTCAAGGCTATGGATGACATGAACAACTTAGGGTCGTGTGCTCAAGGCTTTAAATGTTATGAATAGCTCAAGGTTATGGATGACATAAACGACTCTGGGTCATGAGATTAGGGCTCTAAATTCTATGAGCAGCTCACGGTTGTTGATGACATAAATGACTCGAGGTCATTAGCTCAAGGCTCAAGATGCAACCAATAGCTCATGGCTATCGATGACATGAACTACTTCGGATCATGAGTTCAAGGCTTTAAATGCTATGAACAACTCACGACTATGGATGATATAAACGACTTGGGGTAGTAAGCTTAGGGCTCTATATGCTATGAATAGCACAGGGTTGTGGATGATATGAACAACTTTGAGTCATGAATTCAGGACTCTAGATGCTATGAATAGCTCAGGGTTATGGGTAATATGAGTGACTCGAGGTCGTGAGCTCATAGCTCTAAATGCCATGAACAACTCACTCTTGTGGATGACATGAACTACACCAGATCGTGAGCTCAAGGCTCTAGATGTTATGAATAGCTCAGGGTCGTGGATGATATGAATGACTCGGGGTTGTGTGCTCAAGGCTTTAGATGTTATGAACAACTCAGGGATGTGGATGACATGAATGACACTGGGTTGTGAGCTTAGGGCTCTAAATGCTATAAACAACTCAAGGCTAGGGATAACATGAACAACTTCGAGTTGTGATCTGAGCATTGTAGAAGTTATGAATAGTTCAGGGCTGTGAACGACATGAATGTCTCAGGGTCGTGACCTCAAGGCTTTAGATGTTATGAACAACTCAGGCCTATGGATAACATTAACAACTCTAAGTCGTGAGCTAAGAGCACTAAATGTTAGCATCTTAGACCTAAGCAATGGAAACAATAACAATTAAAAAAAATTGATTGTTTAGGGTTAAAGAACTAACCTTTAGGTTTGAATGTTCCTAAACCTTAAAAATCCAAGTGTTTAAGATGGTCTTGAAGTTATTGGAAGTCTCATAAACCCACAATCCTCCTCCCGATGGCTCAACCTTATCCTTGGCACACTTCCAGTGGGGAGGAAAAGAGAGTGAAGGTTGTGGCTCTCTTTCTCTCTGAATAATGGAAGACAGAAGTTATGGAAACCCTATCCTTAGGGAGTATTTATAGGGTTCCTAATTAGGCTTAAGTGACTTGAGCCCACATGGGCTTGGGTCATTTAATCTAACCCAAAATGGGTCCTAATTGATTAATTAACCCAATAGGGCTTACTAATTAATCAATTAGCCCAATTCAAAGACTTTGTTCACTTACCCTTGTGCAACCTTGGAGGCTATGGGCTTGCCTATGGCCCTCTCCTACTTAATCTTTTGAAATTAGAGCTTTTAAAACATTAGTAATTACCTTGATGAATAAATTATTCTCTTTGAGAATTTCTAAAATGTTTATTTCTTAATTGGAAACCCAATGTTACAGGAGAATGTTCATATGCAAAATTTAAAATTTCTATGAGAGTATTTTATCCAAAAATGAATTTTGATAAAATGTCTACTCTCAAATTTTAAAATCTATTTTCATAAAAAATTCTCCTTCTTCACATAATTCCAATTAATAAATATTTTGTCTATGAAATATTTTCAAAGAAATTTATTTCCATCAAATTACTAAATATCCTTTTGGTAATAACCTTTAATGACAAATTATTTCTAAATAAAATTTTCATAAGATATTATTATCCCAATTGGAAACTTAGTGTAATAAGGAAATTTCCAATTCATAAAATTTTGAAAACTTGAGAGCACCTTATCCAATTATGAAACATTTAATTCTTCAAAGATTCTTAGAAGAAAATATATATATATTTCAAATCCTTAAGAATAAATTTAGAAAGGAACTTTAGCTCTCATATTCAAAATTCCTTATAAATTTAATTTCCTTATCCCTACACCTTTCCAATTTATAAATATTCTAAAATATGAAATCTAATTTTTATAATAATCTATTCCATTTTACCAAAAATAAAACTTTTAGTAATTCCCTTATGATAAATTATCCATCTTGAAAATTTTCAGAAACAAATATTTACTCTCCAAATTAAGGATTAGTATGATAAGAAAGTTTCCAAAAACTTGAAAAATAAAAACTAAAGAGCACTTTATCCAAAAAGGGAAACTTTTATTCCATAAGGATTCTTATCAAAATAATTTTAAAGAAAATAATTTAGAGCCCTTTAGAATAATTTACAAAAGGAAACTTTGCTCTCTAATTTATTTTCACAAGTTTTATTTTCTTAATCTACACTATTCCAAAATTAAGTAAATAACATGCCTTGGAATCTAATTTTCAAAAAAAAATTACATCCATCAAAATTACTAAGAGTTTCATACAATGTTCATAATAAACTTTCCATAATTTTGATGACCTTCTTAAAATAAACTATCTATCATGAGAATTTTCAAAAGCTTTATTTATTCACTAAATTGGAATACTTGTGCTTATAAGGAAAATCCAATTTTATAAAGATTTTAAACTAAGAGAATCTTCCCTTAATATAGAAACTCAAGTCCTTGAAGATTTCAAACTTAGAAACTTTGAAAAATGGATCTTCTAAGGAGAAAAGGAAACTAGATTCTCTCACAATTTTTTTAATTTTTTTTTTAAACTTTCCCCATGAAAAAAAAAAATCCTTAATAGAAGCATCATTCCAATTTTGAACAAAACTTAATTTGGAAATAATCTTCTCATGAAAATTTATTGTCCATAAGAAAATCCAAAATTAGTAACTTTGAAAGCACTTCTCATC
The DNA here is from genome assembly GCF_004353265.1 of Vitis riparia. NCBI lineage: Eukaryota > Viridiplantae > Streptophyta > Magnoliopsida > Vitales > Vitaceae > Vitis > Vitis riparia. Next base: position 64,351 of record NW_023269671.1, on the reverse strand, counting down.
ACATGGAATATAACAATATGCATCAAAAGGGAAATATTCAAAAGGAGATCCCATGGCCAAGGGATATTCTTCACAACTTTCCAACTATGAACCAAAGACAACTATCTTCAGCTTGACACCAATATTTGGCATCAAAACTTACCAAAAGAAGCTCTTGTATAGCTTCTAAAATTAAGCAACTTTCAAGCCCAACAAGTGGCCCAAAAGATGAGCCCAAACGAGCAAAAAGTGTTGGACCCACATGCAATCCCGTTACAACATACCCTCTACGCAGATCTCCTTCAAATGGCCATATCTCCCTTGTTTCAACACAGAATTGTGAAACGTTTGTGGCGTTGGATTTCTAACTTCCTAAGCTTCAAAACCGTATACAGCTTGCTCTAAGAAACCCACAGGAGGCAGCCCCAATTTTGAGTCAAAATGAACGTTGTTGTGCAGCTGTGAATCTAAAAAAAAAAAATTCTCCTTTTCTCTTTTTTTTTTTTTTAAAAAAAATAATAATAATAATAATCAAAGGAAAGATTCAACCTTTCTTCCACAGCAATTAAAATCCTTGAATCTTCATAGATGATGCTCCAATAAAAATCCAATCTTTATTGACATCATTCAGGTATTCATCTCTTGTAGTCCTCCATGAGGATAAAAAACAAGACTTTACACCATAAAAGAAATCCTATGCTCCTATAATGGAGATTACAACCTAATTTATGGAAAATATTAAAACTTTACAAGATAAAAAGAAAACCTATGCTCCTTTAATGGATCTTACAACCAAATCTATGAAGAAACAAAGAAAGAAAACAAATTATCCCATTCAATCATCACAAGCAATAATAAAAAGAAACATACATGTGTCCTTTGGCCATGAGATAATATCAAGGCTACGAAAAAAATGTTAGCACACCCTAAATAATGATCTAAGCATGCTTATAACATTATTTTCTGATACTAGTTGTTGGCATCTTAGATCTAAGCAACGGAAGCAATAGCAAGTTTAAAAAAAAAAAATTAATATTTTAGGTTTAAAGAACAAACCTTTAGGTTTGAATGTTCCCAAACCTTAAAATCCAAGCGTTGAAGATGACCTTAAAGATGTTCGAAGTCTCATAAACCCATAATCTTCAGCTCGATGACTCAACCTTGTTCTTGGCATACTTCTGATGGGGAGGAAAAAATGGTGAAGGTTATGGCTCTCTTTCTCTGTGGATGATGGAAGATAGAGTTATGGAAACCCTAACCCCTAGGGAGTATTTATAAGGTTCCTAATTGGGCTTGGATCATTTAATCTAACCCAAAATAGGTCCTAATTGATTAATTAACCTAATAGGGCTTACTAATTAATCAATTACCCCAATCTAGAGACCTTGCACACTTGCCTCTATGCAACCTTGAGTAATTACCAAAACACCCTTATGCACAAAAGTGAACATAGAGTTAATCTGACCCTCATAATCTATGCCAATAAGGTATATAAGCTTAGAGCAGGGACCATTAGGACCCACAGGAATACTAGCTCTCTCAGAATCCAATTCTGAATTTGATTCAATATCCCACAACAAAGAATCAACTGAACTCAAGTATCCTAAGTAAATAACAATAAGACATTACATGTTCGAGTTCGTGACCTACTATCCATTGTGTTTAATCTCCCCAGGAACTGGTGTCCATAGTCTAACAAGGTGAAAGCTATCAGCCTTTGAAGACTACCTCTACTATCCTTGAGTTACATATCCTCCTATTATGTATTCAATTAACATGTCTTAACTCTCAAAGAGCCTATGTCAAGTTCCACTTAAGGAACTACTATGGCCATAGTTTCCATGAACACACCTCCTTAGGATTACCCAAGAGGACACACTGTCTCAATCCAATGAGATATCATGGTGCCTCTATTGGGAATGCATGCTGCTATCTACTTTCATCAAGAATGATCCAATCCATAGGGAATATATAACCAGCTTATGATCTCACCCATAGGTCAAAGCCATTGCTAACTTTAGCACAAACTCAATATTCTCTCAAGGTTGAGAGATAACACAATGCAGCAGCTTGGTAAGGTCATGACTACTTGAAAACCTTAAGTCATGACTCACTGTAGGTCCTATCCAATGTGTAACCATACACACTAGTGCACTCACCATGAGAAACTCATCCCAATACCCAATACCAACCATCCTTCCAATTAAGAGGTGGTGCACTACAACCTCTAATGACTTGCCTAAACCCATGAACTGGTTGTGAACAAGTCATCTATTTACAAAGAACCCATGACTTAGATCTTCTGTGCAACTCTTAATTCACCTATGTCACATACAATGCAAAAGATGTAGAAAAGAATGCTCATAAAGTATAACACATCGAATAAGGATGGATAAAAGTGAAATTAGAACATCATTAAATAAATAATGAATTCCAAATTTATTACATCATGTTATGCTTTTAAGGGCTCTATCCTAACACTAAATGTTATGAACAGCTCAGTGTTGTGGATGACATGAACGAGTTTAGGTCATGAGATGAGGGCTCTAGATTCTATTAGTAGCTCATGGTTATTGTTGATATGGATGACTTGAGGTCATTAGCTTAGGGCTCAAGATGTGATAAACAAATCACAATTATGGATGACATTAACTACTCCTGGTCGTGAGTTCAGGGCTTTAGATGCTATGAACAGGTCAAGGTAGTGGATGATATGAACAACTCGAAGTAGTGAGCTTAAGCCTTTAGATGATATGAATAGCACAGGGCATTGAATGACATGAATGAATATAGGTTGTGAATTCAGGGCTTAGGATGCTACAAACAACTTAGGGTTGTGGGTGACATGAACGACTCAGGGTCGTCAGTTCACAGCTCTTAACACAATGAACAACTCATTGATGTGGATGACATGAACTACTTCGGGTTGTGAACTTAAGGCTCTAAATGATATGAATAGCTCAGGGGTGTGGATGATATGAACGACTCAAGGTCATATTCTCAAGGCTCTCAATTCTATGAACAACTCAAGGACATGGATGACATGAATCTCTTCGAGTCATGAGCATTGGGTTCTAAATGCTATGAATAACTCATGGTTGTGGACAACATGAATGACTCCAGGTCATGAGCTAAGCGTTGTAGATACTATGAATAGTTTAGGGTTGTGGATGACATGAACAAATTAGGGTCGTGAGCTCAAGGTTCTAAATGCTCTGAACAGCTCTGAGTTATAGATGATATGAACGACTTCGAGTCGCAAGCTAAAGGCACTAAATGCTTTGAAAAACTTAGCATTATGGGTGACATGAATGACTCTGGGTCATGAGTTCAAGGCTTTAGATGCTATGAACCACTCAGATTTGTGGTTGACATGAATGACTATGAGTCATCAACTTAGGGCTCATGATATTATGAACATCTCATGGCCGTTGAACACATGAACTACTTTGGGGTATCAGCATAGGATTTTAAATGCTATGAACGACTCAAGGTTGTGGTTGATATGAATGAATAGGGATTTTGAGGTCAGGGCTCTAGATGCTATGAAAAGCTCAGGTCTGTGGATGACATGAATGAATCGAAGTTGTGAGCTCATGCCTCTAGATGCCATTAATAGTTCAGGGATGTTGATGACATAAACAACTCCAGGTTGTGAGTTGAGGACTTTGGATGCTATATAAATCTCAGCATTGTGGATGATATGAACTACTTTAGATCATGTGCTCAAGGCTTTAGATGTTATGAACCACTCATAACTATGGATGTTATGAGCCACTCACAGTTGTGGATGGCATGAACAACTCAAGGCTCTAGATGTTATGCATAGCTCAGAGTTGTGGCCGATATGAATGACTCAGGGTCATGTGCTCAAGGCTCTAGATGCTATGAATAGCTCATGGTCGTGGATGACATTAACGAATCTGGGTCATGAGCTGAAGACACTAAATGTTATGAATGGCTCAAGACTGTGGATGATATGAATGACTTAGGGTCATGAGCTCAAGGATCTAGATGATATGAACAGCTCAAGTTTGTGTATGATATGAATGACTCTGGGTGATAAGCTCACGGCTCTAGATGCTATGAATAACTTTGGGTTGTGGATGACATGAACAACTTCAGGTCATGAGTTGAGCTCTCAAGATACTATGAAGAGCTTAAGGTTGTGGAAGACCGGAACAACTCTGGGTCGTGACCTCAAAGTTGTAGATGCCATGAATAGCTCAATGCTATGGATGATATGAATGCCCCTGGGTTATGAGCTCAAGGCTCTAGATGCTATGAATAGCTTAGGGTTGTGGATGATAAGAAAGACTCTAGGTCATGAGACTAGGGCTTTAAATTTTAAGAACAACTAAGGGTTATGGATGATATGAATGGCTTGGGGTCGTGAGCTTAAGACTTTAGATGCTATGAAGAACTCGGGGTTGTGAATAACTTAAACGACTCTAGGTCATGAGCTCAAGGCCCCATATGCTAAGAATAACTCAGGGGTATGGATGACATGAACGACTCTGGTTCGTGTGTTGAGCACTCAAGATGCTATGAAGAGTTTAGGGCAATGGATGACTTAAACAACCCCGAGTTCCAAGCTCAAAGTTGTAGATGCAATGAACAACTTGGGGTTGTGTGCTCAAGACTCAAGATGCTATGAACAACTCAGGGTTGTGGATGACATGAACGACTTTGGGTCGTGAGCTTAAGGCACAAAATCCTATGAACAGCCCAATTTCATGGACGAAATGAAGGACTTGGGGTCGTGAGCTCAGAGCTTTAGATTCTATCAACAGCTCAGGGTTGTGGATGATATGAACAACTTGAGGTTGTGTATTAAAGCTCTAGATGATATGAACAAATCAGGGTTATGGATGACATGAACTACTCTAGGTGATGAACTAAGAATACTAAATGCTATGAATGACTCAAGGTCGTGGATGATTTGAATTACTTGAGCTCATGAGCTTATAACTATAAATGCTACGAACAACTTAATGTTATGGATTATATGAATGACTCAGGGTCATGAGCTTAGGGCCCTAGATGCTATGAATAGCATAGGGCTATGGATGACATGAACGACTCCAAGTCATGAGCTGAGGGTTGTAAATGCAATGCACAGCTCGAGGTTATGGATGACATGAATGACTTCAATTTGTGAGATTAGAGCTTTAAATGCTATGAGCAGCTCACGATTATGGATGAATGGAACTACTCTGTGGCATGAGAAAAAGGCTTTAGATGCTATGAAAAGCTAAGGATTGTGGATAATATAAACGACTTGGAGTTGTGAGCTTAGGGCTTTAGATGATATGAATAGTATAGGCTTGTGGATGACATGAATGACTCCATATTATGAGCTAAGAGCTCTAGATGCCATGAATAGCTTAGGGTTTAGATAACATGAATGACTCCGAGCCCTGAACTCATGGCTCTAGACACTATGAACAACTTAAGGTTGTGGATAGCATGAATGATTTTGGATCGTGAACTCAAGGCCCTAAATCCTATGAACAACTCAGGGTCGTGGATGATATGAACAACTAGGGATTGTGTGCTCCGGACACTAGATGTTATGAATAGCTCAAGGATGTGGATGACATGAATGACTCCAGGTTGTGGCCTTATAGCTCTAGATGATATCAATAGCTCATAGCTGTGGATGAAATGAACTACTTTAGGTCGTGAGCTCAAGGCTTTAAATGGTATGAACCACTCAGGGTTGTGGATGACATGAACGACTCAAGGTCGTGTGCTCAAATCTCTAGATGTTATGAACATCTCAAGGTTATGGATGACATGAACTACTCCGGGTTGTGAGCTTAGGGCTAGGGATGACATGACCGACTCGAGGTTGTAAGCTCACAGTTTTAGACGCCATGAATAGCGTATGGACCTGGATGACATGAACTACTCTGGGTTATGAGCTTAGGGCTCTAGATGTGATGAGTAGCTCAATCTTGTGGATGACATGAAGGACTCTTAGTTGTGAGCTTAGGGCTCTAGATTTTATGAACAACTCAAAGATGTAGATGACATGAATGACTTCAGATTGTGAGCTAAAGGCTTTAAATGTTATAAACAACTCAAGGTTATGGATAATATGAATGACTCGAGGTTATTTTCTTAAAGCTAGTGATGCTATCAATAGCCAACGGGTGTGGATGAAATCAACTACTTCGGGTCGTGAGCTCAAGGTTTCAAATGGTATGAAGAGCTCAGCATTGTCGATGACATGAACAACTTAACGTCATGTGCTCAAGGCTCTAGATGTTACAAATATCTTATGGTTGTGGATGACATGAATGACTCTGGGTCTTAAGCTCAAGGCTCTAGATGCTATGAACATCTCAGGGTTGTGAATGATATTAACGAACTGGGGTCGAGGCCTCACGAATCTAGACACCATGAATAATTGACAGTTGTGGATGACATAAACCACTCCGGGTCGTGTGTTGAGGGCCCTAGATTCATTGAATAGCTTAGGATTGTGGATGATATGAACAACTCGGGGTCGTGTTCTCAAGGCTCTAGATGTTATGAATAGCTCAAGGATGTGGATGACATGAATGACTCTAGGTCATGACCTTAGGGCTCTAAAAGCTATGAACAACTCATCGATGTGGATAACATGAATGACTCCAAGTCATGAGCTTGGCGCTATAGATGCTATGAATAGTTCAACGCTTTGGATGACATGAACAATTTAAGGTAGTGAACTTAAGGTAGTGAACTTAAGGCTTTAGATGCTATGAACAGCTTAAGGTTGTGGATAACATGAACGACGTCGAGTCATGATATCAAGGCTCTAAATTTTATGAGCCACTCTAGCTTAAGGTTGTGAATGACTCCACATCATGGACTCAGGGATCTAGGTGCTATGAACAAATCAAGGCTGTGGGTGACATGAATGACTATGGGTCGTAAGCTCAAGGCTCTAGATGCTATGAATAACTTAGGGTTATGGGTGATATGAATGACCTGAGTTTGTGTGCTTGGGGATCCAGATGCTATGAACAACCAAAGGATGTCTATGACATGAATGACTCTGGGTCTTGAGCTTAGGGCTCTACATGCTATGAACAACTCAGGGCTGCGGATAACATAAGCAACTTCAGGTTGTGAGCGAGTACTCTAGATGTTATGAATTGTTCAAGGTTGTAGATGACAAGAATGTCTCAGGGTTGTGAAATAATGCTCTAAATTCTATGAATAGCTCAAGCCTATGGATAACATTAACAACTTCATGTCGTGAGCTCAGAGCTCTAAATGCTATAAACAACTCACAACTGTGGATGACGTGAACTACTCCAAGTCGTGAGATCAGGGTTTTAGATGGTATGAACATCTCAGGGCTATGAATGATATGAATGACTCAGGGTCGTGAGGTTAGGGCCCTAGATGCTATGAATAGCATAGGGTTATGGATGACATGAATGACTATGAGTCAGGAGCTAAGGGCTCTAGACGCGATGAATAGCTTAGGGTTGTGGATGACATGAATGACTCCGAGTCGTGAGATCGGAGCTCTAAATGCTATGAGTAGCTCAAGGTTGTGGATAACATGAACGACTCGGGGTAATTATATCAAGGCTCCAAATGCTACGAATAGTTCATAGCTATCGATGAATAAAATTACTTCAGGAGTGAGCACAAGGCTTTGATGCTATAAATAGTTTAGGGAGATTGTGGATGATATGAACGACTGAAGGTCGTGATCTTAAGGATTTAGATTCTATGAATAGCATAGGCCTATGGATGACATGAATGAATCTAGGTCCTGAGCTTAGGGCTCTAAACTTTATGAATGACTTTAGATTATGAGCTCAAGGTGAGAAATGCTCTAAAGGAATTAGATAATATGAATGACTCGAGGTCATTTGCTTAGGGCTCTAGATGCTATCAATAGCTAATGAGTGTGAATGACATGAACTACTGCAGGTCTTGAGCTCAAGGCTTTAGATGGTATGAAGAGCTCAGCATTGTCGATGATATGAATGACTCGAGGTCGTGTGCTTAAGGCTCTAGATGCTACAAACATCTCAGAGTTGTGGATGATATGAATGACTATGGGTCATGAGCTCAAGGCTTTGGATGCTATGAACAGCTCAAGGCTATGGATGACATGAATAACTCGAGGTCATGGTCTCACGGCTTTAAACACCATGATTAGTTCATAGTTGTTGATGACATGAACTACTCTATATTACGTGTTAAGGGCTCTAAATGCCATGAATAGCTTAGGGTTTTGGATGATATGAATGACTTAAGGTTGTGTACTCAAGGCTCTAGATGTTATGAACAGCTCATGGATGTAGATGACCTGAATGACTTCATGTGGTGAGCTTAGGGCCCTATAAGTTTTGAATAGCTCATGGTTGTGGATAACATGAAGGACTCTAGGTCGTGAGGTCAAGTCTTTAGATGAGATGAATAGCTCAAGGTTGTGGATGACATGAACAACTCTAGGTCATGTGCTGAGGGCACTAAATGCTATGAACAACTTAAGGTTGTAGATGACATGAATGACTTCAAGTCATGATATCAAGGCTCTAGATTCTATGAGCCGCTCTAGCTCAAGGCTGTGAACGACTCTAGGTCATGGGCTTAAGGCTCTAGATGCTATGAACAACTTAAGGTTGTGGACGACATGAATGACTCTAGGTCATGAGCACAATGCTTAGGTTCTTCATGTTAATGAGCTTCTAATTGCTTTGCCATGGATTCCATATAACTCTCCTCAATCTTGGATTGCCTTGGTGATCAAATTACTATCAAAAGCACCAAAACTTACATAATTTGATTAGAAACGATTGCAAAGGTCCTTAATATGCTAATTGAGTTAAAAGGTAATAACTACTACTCAAAAGTGTTTAAAAGAGTTAATTACAAGCTATCAAATAGCACTTTTTGAGTAGTAATCACTCCCCCCAACCGACATATTGCTAGTCCCTTAGCAATAAAATAGAGAAAAAGTAAACTAAATAGTTATATACTTTACAAGATCATGTTGATGACTTCAAAAAATTTAAGTTGCATGATGATTAAACTCTCACATGGGAATTAAAGAAATATAAAACTCAAATTTCAATAAGAGCTATCAAATAACTTGTCTAATCACAATTCATAAAGAGAAGGCATTATGCAAATTTAAGCTTTAAAAGGGTTTCTACTCCTAAAGGGTCAAACCTTACTCTTCCACAAAAAATCTAAGTGTGATTTATTAGCTTCCGAATATAGTATGCTGAACTAATCTCTTCCCCCAACCTAATTCTTTTTCAACACTTAGTAAACTAACCAAATTCAATAGGCTAAGAACGCACCCTTTTGTTTCACAATTTTTTTCATGTAGGAGTACAAGGCTTAAAGGTATTATTTTCTAAATTGTCCATGTAACAAGGATCCATCGATGACTCCCAACCACTTAAGGTTTAAGGCATCAAGCTTTAAGAATCTTTCAACCACTAACTCCTCGGATTTTACCCCGGACTTTTGAGAATGAATTTTAATACCCAAGCACCTACATTATGTTAAACTCCACCTATTCACCCTTGTAACGAGCATTGAGGTCGGTGACTCTCAACCAATGAAGGCTTAGGGCACCAGGTTTTAAAGATTTTCACCATATACCCCTCAAACCTTGCTCGTGTTTTAAGGCAAGCAAACATTTTTTCTTTCTTTCTTTTTTTTTTTTTTCCAAAGGCTCATTGGCCTTTTATAAGGTGTCCCAACACTATTAAAATGAGGCCCAAGGTACCTAGTCTAAATTTTCCTAAGTCAAGAGGAAAATAGTTTTTCATCTTATAATTGGAACCGATTGTGCATAGTGTGTGAAAAGCTTAAAGTGGAAGAACTAAGCTTGAATTCAATAGAAGTTTCAACAATTCATCAACTTTAGTAAGCATAATACAAACTCTAAGTCAAGTGAAAAACAAAAATTCAATTTCTCTCAATTTAATTTGAGAATTTTTCCTCAATAACCATAGAGAGTAGAATAAAAAACTTTTAAAAAATTTTAAAATTAAGCAAAAATCAACTAAATTACCAAAATAACTTAGCATTAATAACAAAAACTTCCTTCCTCAACTCTCCCCCCAACCAAGCTGAACATTGTCCTCAATGTGGCATGAGCAATTGAAAAACGAGGAGGAAGTGGTACCTCCTCAGTGAAATGAAGTTCGAGTAGTGATTGGAGAAACCACATGTTTCAAAAACAACAAAAGATATGAGTAGAGGAATTAAAATAAAATAATGCTAAGAGTGCTCAAAAATTGATAGATTTGTATTACTTCATGAAAATACAATATAAGGGAAAACAAGTAATACAACCAATCCCAATATATAAAATAGCAAAAGCATGGGATTACAAGTTCTACTATAGTAAAGAAATACATAAAGGAAATACATAAAGGAGACTATGCAAATGATCAGATAGTGGCAGGAGGATGATGTGAAGATGATGGTTCAGCTGCAGAGGTCTGAATGCTCGGGGCTGGTGTCTCTGCCTCTCCTGTAGTCTGCTCCTCAAAGGGCATAGTCTACTCTACAAAAGAAGTGGCCTATGATGGCTCTGTAGGCTCTGATAGGATAGGAATGGGGTGCTCAAGAGTCGATAGAATACCCAGATGGTGCTGAATCTGCCTCAGGATGGTAGTATGTTAGGTCTGAGTGGCAATAATCTGCTCCTAATGAGCACGAAGAGTTGTCATCTGTTGAGTGAGGATGCTCTGAGAAGTGGTCAATGCCTGTAGAGTGTGACATAGGCCTCTGTACTCGAAAATGGATATAGCAATCCTAGGCTCAGATGAAAGAGATGGCTCTGATATGGGTGGAATAACAAGAGGAGTCTGTGGTGTGTCATGAGGATTAGAGGGTGCAACCTCAGGTATAGGCTCTGTAGAGGGTACTGTAGGGGCAGGTACTATCATGTTAGCTGGTATCTCAACTGGTTGTGGCTCCTCTGGCTGCTCTGGATGTGAAATATTTGGATGCTCTGGTCTAGCTGGGGCTCCCTGGTCTGCACCATATGTTGTCATACTCTTCCATTTGTCAAGAGTGAATATCTCTCGACAAATGCATTTGTGCTCAAGCTGAGGCTCTACTGGGTATCCCAAGTATTCCAAAATCTGGCATAACAATCTAGGGAAGAGAAATGGAATAGCATCCACTCTGAGCAGCTTCTTCCTATGGGCCTTCTCTTCAAAGTACAGAAGAGCAGCCATAATGAGATGATGAGGGCCAAAGAAGAATCCCTCAGATATCCTAAACGACGCCTCCAGCAAAACTCTTCTCCTCTACACCTAATGCTGAAGTGGGAAGATGTTATGGCACAGGAATGCATCAATAAAGAACATACTGGGAGGGAGCTCCTTCCTCAACAGATACTGGATCGATGATGCTCCTCTGGACGGAATGTGGACTATGTCGCTCTATGAAGGATGAGTCCAGACTCGATAATCCTTTGGACGTGCTAGCTCATAGGGAATACGGAGTGCCTTTGCTATGTGTCTGGTTCCTAGAATACCATGGTGTCTGTATATGGTAAAATGGATGACAGTAGGATCCCAGACCTAGTGTGTGGTCATGGATTGATAAAAGTCCAATGCTACACGAGGATAGAAAAAATCCCTGGGAGTCATCAAGTGCTCCATATGGTACCTCTGTAGCAGATGGAAGGAATCCCTAAGTTCGGGCTAAAGTCTGAAAGTAGCTATGTTAAAGCAAAACTCGGAGTGGAATGGCCTTGCTCTGCAATCCAAATTACCCTTAATAGGTGGCTGAGTGACCATGGGATGTCTGATAACCACCTCAAGAGTCATGCCTGAGGGAATCTGAGACTCTGTGGCTGGTGGCTGAGACGGCTGAGGCTCTAATGGAGGCTCAGAAGACGGCTCTGATAAGTCAATTGGTGCTAATACCCTGGCTTTCTTCTTTGGGCGATGGCTACTTGACTTTTGGCTCGGGAAGAACTTGCCTCGGGAGTGGTAGGTGGCCTCCTAGTCTCATAGCGCCTCGAAAGACGACTCAAGGGTGCGTCCTCAACCGATGGTGGGACGACCAGTGGCCGTGGAGGATCGGGTATGGCACCTTGGACAGGGGTCTCTCTTGGGACTCTCAGGCGGCTTGATGGAGACGAGAACTTAGCTTTTCGGGTTTTGGCCATGGCTATCTCAGATTGTAGCCAAAGGTGCGCACGCGGCTTGGGCTCAAATCGGGTCAGATGGAAGGTTGCTCTGGTTTGGCTCCTCTTTGGCACCTATTTGAAGTTCAAATGACCGATTTAAAATGAAATATGGAATTTATAACGCTTAAAAATGGATGCCAATGGATGGTTTTAATTTTCACAGCAAATGGGCATTTTCGCAATAAGGGGTAGATTTCGCAAAGGGTGGGCATTTTCGCAGCCCATTTTGCAGCCCATTTCGCAGCTACGAAATGAGGGGGAGGGGCTGCGAAATGGCACTCGTGTGCCAAGGAGTGGTTTCGCAGCTGTGAAACCAGCTGTGAAAAGGGGTTATGGCTACGAAAATTGGATTTTTGAAGCTTTGGAAATTTCGTAGAGCATTTCGTAGCTGCGAAATGAGGCTAGAGGCTGTGAAATGGCACTCGTGTGCTAAGGAGGTGTTTCGCAGCTGCGAAAATTTTCGCAAAGGGGGTGCATGAGGTTGCGAAATTATTTCACAGCTAAGGGGCGATTTTGCAGCGGATGCCTGATTTCGCAGCGGCTTCTTAGGGCTGCGAAATTATTTCACAGCCAAGGGCCATTTTCGCAGGGGCCTCTTTTGGGCTACGAAATTTCGTAGACCATGAATTTTTCCTTGCTTTGAGCTCTTCTTGACTCCAAGAGACTTTCCTTCAATTTCCTTGCAATTTCTCCTAAGTTAGATCATTCAAAAAAATTAAGTTACATATAAATAACACAACTTAAGACCAAAATTAAAATCAAAGCAATTAATTAAGCTTTTAAATTAACAAAATTAAACAAAAAATATGAACTTTGGTGAAATCAAGTCCATCTAGCCCTTTTCTGATTAGGCTTTCTATGGCTCTAGGAGGTTGATTTCCTCTTTTTCTTGCTTGAATGGCTCAATGAATGGCTTGAGACGATGACCATTGACTTTAAAAGTGTCTGTGCTTTTGGAATTCAGTAATTCCACCACTCCATTGAGATGCACTTGGTGAATAATGAAAGGCCCCATCCACCTTGACTTGAGCTTCCCAGGAAAGATATGGAGCCTTGAATCATAGAGGAAGACGCTTTGTCCTTTCCGGAATTCTTTGTTGGAGATTAATTGATCATGCCACCTCTTCATCCTCTATTTTGCAACTTTGGAATTGATGTAAGGATCATTTCTTAATTTCTCCATCTCATTAAGGTCTAAGCACCTCTTTGCTCTGGCTCTGATCAAGTCCATGTTTAACCTCTTGATTGCCCACCAAGCCTTATATTCAACTTCCACAGGGAGATGGCATGCTTTTCCATAGACTAGGCGATAGGGAGACATGTCAAGAATAGTCTTATAAGTTGTTCTATATACCCATAGTGAATCATGAAGCTTAATAGACCAATCTCTTCTGTTCATGTTCACCACCTTCATCAATATGTTTTTTATTTCCCTGTTTGCTAGCTCAGCTTGCCTAGAAGTCTGAGGGTGATAAGGTGTGGCTACCTTATGCTTCACTTCATACTTGGCTAATAGGGTTTCAAAAGGTCTGTTGCAAAAATGAGTACCTGCATCACTGATTATGGCCTTGAGCACCCCAAATCTTGAGAAAATGTTCTCTTTAAGAAACTTGAGAACCACCCTATGATCATTGTGTTTATAGGGGATTGTCTCAACCCATTTAGAAACATAGTCCACCCCCACCAAGATATAAGAGTTACCAAAAGACATCGGGAAAGGTCTCATAAAGTCAATGCCCCAAACAACAAAGAGATCAACTATTAGAGTGAGATTCATAGGCATTTGATTTCTTCTTGTAAGCTTCCCGAGCCTTTGGCATCTATCACAACTCCTACACATGGTGTGGGCATCTTTGAAAAGTGATGGCCAACAAAACCCTGATTGCAACACCTTCATGGCTGTTTTCTGGGAGGCAAAGTGGCCTCCACATGCATTCTCATGGCAATGGCTGAGGATTCCTTGTTGCTCTTCTTCAAGGACACACTTCCTTATTATATGATCTGCACAATATTTGAAAAGAAAAGGCTCTTCCCAATAATAAGCATGGATCTTTGCAAATAAGTGTTTCCTGTCTTGTGCTTTCCACTTACTTGGAACTTCACCAATAACTAAATAGTTAGCAATATGAGCATACCAAGGAGTTTTCTCAAGCAACATGAGTGATTCCTCAGGAAAGTCGTCATTAATAGGTAAGACATGGGAATTGTGTGTTATAGCCAACCTTGAAAGGTGGTCAGCTACCACATTCTCCACTCCTTTCTTGTCTCTGATTTGGAGATCGAACTCTTGTAGTAAAAGAATCTATCTAATCAACCTTGCTTTTGCATCTCGCTTTGTTAATAAATACTTCAAGGCTGAATGGTCAGTGAAAACAATGATGAAAGACCCTACTAGATAAGCACGAAACTTGTCAAAGGCAAACACTATAACTAACAATTCTTTCTCTGTAGTTGTGTAGTTCCTTTGAGCTTCGTTCAATGTCTTGCTTGTATAGTAGATCACATAGGGCTTTCCATCTTCTCTTTGGCCAAGTACAGCTCCTATAGCAAAGTCACTGGCATCACACATTACTTCAAAGGGTAGTTGCCAGTTAGGGGTCCTCACTATTGGAGCAGTTGTCAAGAATTGCTTCAATTGATCAAAACTCTTTTGACATCTTTCATCCCATAAAAACTTAGCATCCTTAGCCAAAAATTCACAAAGAGGCTTTGAAAGCTTAGAGAAGTATTTTATAAACCTCCTATAGAACCCTATATGGCCAAGGAATTGCCTTACTCCTTTTACAGTTGTCGGTGATGGCAATTTGACAATAAGTTCCACCTTTGCTTTATCAACTTCAATGCCTTTCTCGGAGATGATATGGCCTAGGACAATTCCTTGATGTACCATAAAATGGCATTTCTTCCAGTTGAGCACCAAGTCCTTTTCAATGCATCTGTTAAGAACCGCTTCTAAGTTGACTAAGCATTCTTCAAATATACCTCCATATATGGTGATGTCATCCATGAAAACCTCCATAATTCGCTCCACCATATCACTGAAGATACTAAGCATACATCTTTGGAATGTTGCAGGTGCATTGCATAAACCAAAAGGCATTCTTCTATAGGCGTATGTTCCAAATGGACATGTGAAAGTGGTCTTCTCCTGATCTTCAACATCAATTTCAATTTCAAAATACCCGGAGTACCCGTCCAAGAAACAATAGAAAGGATGGCCAGAGACTCTCTCCAACACTTGATCAATAAATGGCAGTAGAAAATGATCTTTCCTTATCACAGCATTCAATTTTCTATAATCAATATACACCCTCCAACCCGAAGTGAGGCGTGTAGTAATTTCTTCTCCCTTCTCATTTTGAACCATAGTAATCCCTGACTTCTTTGGTACCACTTGAGTAGGCTCACCCAAGGGCTGTCAGATATGGGATAGATAATACCTGCTTGAAGTAGCTTCAGCACCTTAGCTCGCACCACCTCTTGCAAATGAGGATTCAATCTTCTTTGAGGTTGACAAATTGGTTTAGCTTCTTCCTCCATATATATATGATGTGTACAAACCAAAGGACTGATGCCTTTCAAGTCAGATATTTGCCATCCTATTGCTTTCTTACACCTCTTGAGAACTTCAAGTAGAGAAATCTCTTGATAAGTAGTAAGAGATGAAGATATAACAACAGGGCATTGTTTATTTTCTTCCAGGTATGTGTATTTCAACTCCATGGGCAGAGGCTTCAAATTGAGCTTTGGGGTCTCTTCCTTAGCAACTTCTTGTGCCTCCTCTTTATTGAACAAAGGTAGAATCTCTTTTCTCCTCCTCCAACCTTGTAGAGTAGCAAGCACATCAGAGGGTTTAGACAACCCTTCTTCAAGATCCCCAAGACTTTCATTCAACTTGTCTTGCACATTCTGATTACAGTGCTCCTCCACTAGAGTGTCAATAATGCATACCTCTTCTGGACCTTCTTCTTCTTCCGGAGTGATTAGCTTTTTAGACATATAAAAGATATTGAGCTCAAGTGTTATGTTGCCAAAAGTGAGCTGCATGAGTCCATTCCTACAATTGATGATTGCATTTGAGGTAGCAAGAAATAGCCTTCCAAGGATGATAGGAACATAATTAGCTTCCTTTACCATGGGGTCCGTATTAAGAACAACAAAATCTACTGGATAGTAGAAATTATCAACTTGAACTAAGACATCTTCAATTATCCCCCTTGGAATTTTCACTGATCTATCAGCTAGAGATAGAGTGATTGATGTTGGCTTCAATTCACCAAGTCCTAATTGCTTGTAAACAGAGTATGGTAGCAAATTC
Source organism: Vitis riparia (assembly GCF_004353265.1). Classification (NCBI taxonomy): domain Eukaryota; kingdom Viridiplantae; phylum Streptophyta; class Magnoliopsida; order Vitales; family Vitaceae; genus Vitis; species Vitis riparia. Next base: position 47,870 of record NW_023269671.1, on the reverse strand, counting down.
ACACTTGCTCCCAAGTCTAACAAAGCTTTCTCTACTACCTTTCCCCCAATCATGATCGAAATGGTAGGACATCCCGGATCTTTGTACTTCAAAGGAGACTTGCATTGTATGATAGCACTTACTTGCTCAGTCAAGAAGGCTTTCTTATTCACATTCAACCCTCTTTTGATAGTACACAAGTCCTTTAGGAATTTTGCATATGTTGGAACTTGTTTAATCATATCCAGCAATGGAATATTGACTTTCACTTGTCTCAATACTTCAAGAATTTCTGATGCATTTCTGATCCCCTTTTTCCCATGCAAAGCTTGAGGAAAAGGTGGAGAGGTGTGTTTCTTCAACATTTCTTCCTTAATAAGCTCTTTCTCCGAATTTGCATTCACTGTTGAATCATGGTCCTCTTTTCCTTCACTGATATCTTTCTTATTTCTTTTGATTTCCTCCCTCTTCTTTGTCTTCTCTTCTTCTTTCTCTTCAACATGTGGCTTGGGTGTTGGCAACTCAACCTTTTTACCACTCCTTAGAGTGATCAAGGCTTTGACATCTCTCACCTGTGAAGATTCTCCCTCATGAGTTTCCACTTCATGGATACCCTTGGGGTTTTGGTGAGGTTGAGAAGGAAATCTACCCTTCTCTTGCACTATATTCAAGTTAGTGAGCCTTGAGATTGAGTATTGGAGATTATCTATCTTCTGAGATAAGTCATTTTGCATCCCATCCATCCTTTTATTCAAAGTATTCTCTACACTGTCAATTCTTTGACTAAGTTGAGCATTGATGGATTTTTGGTCTCCAACAAAATCTCCCACAACTTTGCTGAGATTCACTATTGCTTGTTCAAGACTCGAAGCTTGTTGAGATGGTTGAACCGGCTGTTGGTACTGAGGTGCTCTTGGCTTCCAAGAAAAAATTGGATGGTTCCTCCAACTTGAGTTGTAAGTATTTCCATACAAAGCATTGTTATTGGGCTTGAATTGTCCAATGACATTTGCTTGATCTCCAAACATCTCTCTAACAGTTGGAATTGTAGGGCACTCCTCCACCAAGTGCTCATAAGATTGACAAATAGGACATGGCTTTACTTGCACTGGTGTTTCAGCAATAGCTTGCACTTCATGTATCTTTTTCAGTTCTAGCTCCTGCAATCTTCTTGTCATAGCTGCAAATTTTGCTTTCATATCAACATCTTCATTCAAGGTGTACATCCCAGCCTTAGCATTGAAGACATTCGATTGAGACTTCATCTTCCCCACTTCTCCTTTGTTTGGTTCATACCATCCCCTTGAAACTTCAGCCACATAACTCAAGAAATCCATAGCTTCCTCTGGATTCTTACTCATGAAATCTCCTCCACACATTTTCTCGAGGAGTTGCTTCATTGAGGAAGACATCCCATCATAGAAATAACTCACCAATAGCCATGTATCAAAACCATGGTGAGAACAAGCATTGATGGCTTCCATGTATCTTTCTTTTACACTCATAGAATTTCTCATTCTCTTTAGCTGAGAAGTTCGAAATTTTCCTTTTCAAGCTATTTGTTCTGTGAGTAGGAAAAAACTTCTTGAGGAATTCGGCTTGTAAATCAGTCCAAGTACGGATACTCCTTGGCCTTGAAGAATTAAGCCAAATCTTGGCCTTATCCTTTAAAGTAAAAGGAAATAGCTTAAGCCTCATCAAGTCGATTGAAGCTCCTCCCTCTTAGAATGTATTACAAACATCTTCAAATTCCTTGATATGTGCATAAGGATTCTCACTTTCCATCCCATGGAAAGTTGGTAGAAGTGGAACAATATGTGGTCTGATCACTAGCTGCTTTATAGGGGGCACTACACATGATGGTGCACTCATACGAGGTGGATACATATGGTCCCTCATTGATCTGAATTCATTGGGATTGTCCTGGTGACCATGGTTACTATGTTGATCTTCAGGTGTAGCTTCCATGATATTCAAGCTCAATTCCAATTCCTTGTTATGAGGTGTTTCACATTTCACAAGCCTTCCTCCACTATCTCGTATCCAATTTGGCATACACAACTAGTATCAACTATAACAAAAACAAAAACAAAAGAAAACAAAACTACAAAAAGACTTAGATTAACTAAAACTAAATTAAAAGATATGTTAGAATATGAACAAGTAAAAGAAACAATTAAAAGAGTTAGGAAAATGAAAGAAGAATCACCAAACTTGTGATGAAAATCACAAATACTTTGGACTAATATCACTGTGAAGTTGGTACCTTCCCCGGCAACGGCGCCATTTGATTGTGTGCCTAGTTGGTGTACCTTGAGTTTGGTCCTCAAACAGGAGTAATCAACAAAATTTATAACCTATATCACCATGCACTAGGATAGCCTTAGCTAACATAGCATAGTGGCTCTAGGATCGTTCACTGGGAAGGGTTTTCAACTTACAACTGATACCAATTCAAAGTTGAATTGGTGCTTTTTCATTTCAAGGTTAGCTTAAAAAGAAAACATAAACTTTAGTTGAAAAAGGATTTGTTTTAAGCTAACTAAAAACAAAGTAATGGGAATTACTTATGAAGAAAATCGTTCCTTAGAGTTTTAGGTTCACTGGGGTCAAGATCCTCATGCAAAAACAAAGCTCCGATCACTTGAATCTTTTCCTCACGTTAGAGACTTAACATATAGTTAATTCTCCAATCAGTGTTGTACAGATGTTTCCCTTTAATGGATTTCAGCACTAATTCCCTCTCACTGATGCATCTTGCAATGGCTCGTGCCTCTCACCTAGCCTTCATCATTCAAGGTGATCATTACCTTGGACTTCCCTTCTCAAGCTCGCAAGAAATAACTAATGGATGTCTCCTTAGAGTCCAAAAGCTTACCAAGTGTTGGCAATTCTAGAAAATCCTACCTTTAAGGCACCTCCTAAAGGCTCGCAAGAGGTAAACTAGTTCATCTCAATGGACGGAGATCAATTGCCTTACCAAGTGTTGGCCCAGGTGCATTGAAGGTGTTTTAAGTTAACTAAAAACATAGAAATCATCAACGGGTCACGCTTTCTCTTCATTAACAGCTGAAACAACAAAACTACCAATTCTTGCATTCAGGACCTTACCTAGCTACCTTAGCTCCAAGGAACAAAGAACCTAGCCACTCATTCTCTGAGGAAACATCCTCAGAGCTTGTTTGGCTAGTAAGAAAAAACAAATACAATCAAAACGAGAAGGTAAGGTAGAGCAAAGCTTTGTATTTTACTTCCTTTTAAAACTATACAAAAAGTTGTCTCTGAGAACAAGCTCCCGAGATCTCTCCGTAATGGAAATTACAAAACAATATATATCAGGTTATTCACCCATTTGTTCTTACTTAGTAACTAAGGAATCCTATAATTGGTGGATTACAAGAAGAAAATGGGGATTTAGACATCAACTATCTAAAGCAAAAAATCTAAAAATGTCGGGGTCGCAAATATCTGGAAGCACTCAGGAGGATTTTGCAGGCGTGCAAGATGGCTGTGAAATTTCGCAAGCTGAAGGACACCATTTTGCAGCCAGAGGCTGATTTCGCGGCCATCCTCTTGTGATTTCGCAGCCTACAAAATTGGCCTTCAGCTTGGCGTGATCAGCTTCCAATGGCTCTAACTTCTTCATTTCAACTCCAAATCATGCACGTTTGAAGCATTGGATTGCTGACTTCTCGAGCTTCGAAACAACATATAGTATGCATAAATTGAGCTCCAAGAAGTGATCCAAAAGTGTCCAACAGTTGCTGTCCTCTTGAATTCTTCATGTTAGATTTCTCTCTTTGCTTTCCCTCCTTGCATTCATAATTTGCTTATGGCAAAGGACTATAAAGCTTCAAAGCTTAGGTTCTTCATGTTAATGAGCTTCCAATTGCTTTGCCATGGATTCCATAGAACTCTCCTCAATCTTAGATTGCCTTGGTGATCAAATTACTATCAAAAGCACCAAAACTTACACAATTTGATTAGAAACGATTGCAAAGGTCCTTAATATGAGTTAAAAGGTAATAACTACTACTCAAAAGTGTTTAAAAGAGTTAATTACAAGTTATCAAATAGCACTTTTTGAGTACTAATCATAGCTCATAGTTGTGGATGAATAGAACTACTATGGGGCGTGAGCATAGGGCTTTAGATGCAATAAATACTTTAGGGTTATGGATGATCTGAATGACTCAAGGTTGTGAGCTTAGGGATTTAGATGCTATAAATAGCACAGACCTATGGATGACATGAATGACTCTAGGTTGTGAGCTTAGGGCTCTAGATTCTACAAACAACTCAAAGTTGTGGATGACATAAATGAATTCATATCGTGAGCTCAAGGCATTAAATGCTCTAAACAACTCAAGGTTGTAGATGATATGAACAACTTTAGGTCATTTGCTTAGCTCTTTAAATGTTATCAATAGCTGATGAGTGTGGATGACATGAACTACTCCAAGTTGTGAGATTAAGGCTTCAAAGGGTATGAAGAGCTCAACGTTGTCAATGACATGAACGCCTCAGGGTTGTGTTCTCAAGGCTTTAGATGTTACGAACATATCAGGGTTGTGAATGACATGAATGACTCTTGGTTGTGAGCTTAAGGCTTTGGATGCTATGAATAGCTCAAGGTTATGGATGACATCAATGACTCAGGGTTGTGGCCTCACGGCTCTAGACACCATGAATAGTCTACGACTATGGATGACATGAACTACTTCAAGTCGTGTGCTAAGGGCTCTAGATCCCATGAATAGCTCAGGGTTGTGGATGATAGAAACAACTCAAGGTCATGTGCTCAAGGTTCTAAATGTTGATAGCTTAGGGATGTGGATGACATGAATGACTCCGAGACATGAGCTCAGGGCCCTAGAAGCTATGAACAACTCATGGCTACGGATAACATGAACGAATCCGGGTCATGAGCTTTTGATGCTACCTGCAGGTTAAGCTTGTGGATGATATGAACATTTTGGGGTCGTGCTTGAGGATCTCAATGTCATGAATATCTCAGGCCTATGGATGAGATGAGCTAATCTGGGTCATGTGGTCAAGGCTTTGGATGCTAAGAACAACTTAGGGTTATGGGTTACATGAATGACTCGAGGCATGAGTTCAAGGCTCAAGACATAATGAACAGCTCATGATTGTAGATGACATGAACTACTTCGACTCATGAGCTTAGGGCTATAAATGCTATGAATAGTTGAGGGTTGTAGATGATATGAAAGACTCAGGGTTATGTGTTTAAGGATCTAGATGTTGTGAGCAACTTAAAGATGTAGATGATATGAATGGCTTCGGGTCTTTATCATAGGGCTTTAGATGCTATAAACAACTAAGGACTATGGATAACATAGATAACTTCAGATTGTGATCTAAGCGCTCTAGATGCTATGAATAGTTCAAGGCTATGGATGACATGAATGTCTCAAGGTTGTGAGCTCAAGGCTCTAGATGCTATGAATAGCTTAGGGTTATGGATAACATGAACAACTCTAGGTCATGAGCTCAGGGCACTAAATGCTATGAACAACCCATGATTATGGATGACATAAACTACTCCAAGTCGTAAGCTCATGGTTTTATATGCTATGAACAACTCTAGGTTGTTGATGAGATGAACAACTAGGGGTCATTTGCTCATGGATCAAGATGTTACTAACATCTCAGGGTTGTGGATGACATGAACGACTCTAAGTCATAAGCTTAGGGTTGTGGGTTACCTAAATGACTTGCAGTTATGAGCTCAGGGCTCTAAACACCATGAGCAGCACACGACTGTGGATGACATGAATTACTCTGAGTCATGAGGTCAAAGCTCTAGATGCTATGAATAGCTCTAGGCTATGGATGATATGAACAACTCAGGTTCATGTGCTCTAGGCTCTAGATTCTATGAATAGCTTAGGGATGTGGATGACATGAATGACTCCAGGTCGAGGGCTTAGGGCTCTAAATGCTATGAACAGCTCATGGTTGTGGATAACATGAACGACTTCAAGTCGTCAGTTGAGCGTTTTAGATCTTATGAATAGTTAAGGATTGTGGATGATATGCATGACCCAGGGTCGTGTACTCAAGGCTCTAGATGCTATAAAAAACTCAGAGATATGGATAACATGAACAACTTTAGGTCATGAGCTTAGGGCACTAAATGCGATGAGCAACTTAGGGTTGTGAATGATATGAATGACTTGAGGTTATGAGCTTATGGCTTTAGATGCTATGAATAGTTCATGATTATGGATGGTAAGAACGACTCGGAGTCGTGAGCTCAAGGTTGCGGATGATATGAATGACTTGAGGTCATGATCTTAGGACTCTAAATGCTATGAACCACTCATGGCTATAGATGACATGTACTACTCCAAGTCATGAGCTAATGACTTTAGATGGTATGAATAGCTTAGGACTGTTGATGATATGAATGACTCAAAGTCATGAGCTCAAGGCTCTAAATGTAATGAAAAGCTCATGGCTATGGGTGACATGAACGACTCAGGGTCATGAGCTCAGGGCTCTAAATGCCATAAATAGCTCATGATTGTGGATGCCATGAACAACTCATGGTTGTGGATGCCATGAACAACTCACAATTGTGGACGACATGAACTACTTGATTATTACCAAAAAGTGCTATTTTTTAGACCTAATTATAAAGGTTTTAAGCACCTTTGTGTAGTAATCATATTCATTTAACCCAATTAATTCATTAAGGTCCTTAGTAATTGGTTTTAACCATTTTGTGGCAAGTTTACATGTTTTTATCAGCTTATGAATCAATTCAAGCATGCCAAATGATGGAGGAGCTACTTGGACAAGTTAAAGGAAGGATTTTGGAAGTTTACAGGCTTGAATTTCAAGTGGAAACACGAGCACAAGCAAAGAGAATGCAAAGAGGAAAAACAAGCAAAGTGAAGAAAACAGAGGACAACAGCTGCAGTCTTCTTTTGCACTTTTGGGGCACTTCCCGAAGTCCATTTTTCTACATGCTATATACCATTTCAAAGCTCAGGAAGTCAAGAATCCAATGCTTCAAACCGTGTACGATTTGGAGCTGAAATGAGGAAGATATGGCCTTCGGAAGACAACTGCATCAAACCTTGCGAAAATTTCGCAAGGTGAATTTCTCCTTGCGAAATTTCGCAAGGGGATTTTCCTCATGGTGCGAAATTTTGCCATTTCGCAAGGTGAATTTATCCTTGCTAAATTTCGCAAGAAGGATTTAGCACCTTGCGAAAATGCCAAATTTCCTCTGTTTCTCCACGCACGCACCACCGACTTCCCAGATATTTTTAGCTTGATATTTTCTCATGTAAATTCCTTTTGTAACCTTGTAAGCAACCAATGAAAAGGTTGCTTTTGTAATAGCTCTTGTAATTTAGCTTGTTATTGTCTTTAAATAGAGGTGAAGAGCCTCAGACAGAGAAATCTTGTAACCTGTAACTTTATAAGTTATAAGAGCACTTTTGTTCATACGTTTCTTTTCTCTTTTCTTTCTCATTTTCTTAGTAGCCAAACATCCTTGGAGGATGAAATCCCCAAGGATGAGAGGCTAAAACCTTTAAGTTTCTCAAAGTATGGATGTTATGTGATGGCTTGGATGCAATCCCATGGAGATTTCTCGCACCTGGAAGGTAAGGTAGTCGTTTTTCATTAATGGTTCATTAATGCAAAGTTTGGTTTTTATTTCCTTTGGACAACTTCCAACGGCCAATACTTGATAAGCTTTTGGATTTCTATCCATTAGTTATCTCCTACGAGCTATTGGAAGGTGAGGTTTTCAATTCCAAGTTTTGCATTAATCCGTTAGAACCAATTTCAATGGCCATTGAAAGGTGAGTTTATCACCTGGAATGACTTTGAGTTGCCAATATTTGGTAAGCTTTTGGCTTTAGACCATTAGTTATCTCTTACGAGCCATTCAAAGGATGTCTAAGGTGAATAACCATTGATGAAATTCACTACCATCTGTTTTGCCATTTTAAAGGATTAAAACTTGATTTGCTAAATCCATACCGGTTCGGGAAGCAAGCATCACCATAGTTGCAACCCCAACGCGAGGAGCCTATCCTGAGATTTCCAATTTGCATAAGAGCCAGAGCATAGCTATCCTATCTTTGAGAAACTTGTTTTTACACCCTTTCATTTTAGTCTTTAATGTTAGCTTAAATTAGTTTAAATCTCTCTAAAACATTTTCATCTTCTTTTAAAGCTAACATCCATAAGAAAATCACCTATTTTCCTAATTTGAATATCACTTGTGTTTGCGAAAACCCTTCCCAGTGAACGATCCTAGAACCACTATGCTATAGTAGCTTGGTTACTTTAGTAATAGTATTTAAGGTATAAATTTTGTTGATATGCCTTTAAAGCTAAGCTACCATGAGTCGCATCACTACTCGAGGTCTTGTGCTCAAGGCTCTAGATGTTACAATCATCTCAAGGCTATGGATGACATGAACAAATCTGTATGTTGAGCTTAGGGCTCTATTTACTATCACCAACTGAGGGTTATGGGTGACATGAAAGACTCGGGGTCATGAGCTCAGGGCTCTAGACTTCATGAACAACTCACAATTGTGGATGATATGAACTACTTTGAGTCATATGCTCAAGGCTTTAGATACTATGAACAACTCAACGATGTGGATGACATGAATGAATCTAGGTCATGAGCATAGGTGATACGATCCACACCATAAAATTGATAAACTGGTGGATCAAGAATGGCTCCAAGATCATCTAGAAACAAATTTGTATGAAATCGCGACCCGTTGCTTATATGGAAGCAAGAACCTTGGTACAATGAAGATACCACAATCAATTATGGAAGGATTGATTGATAAGTTGAAGAAGAATGCCACAAAAATCTTTCCAATAAGTTCAAAGAGTTCTAAAAGAACAAAAGAGAATTTTCTCTCACAAAATTATGAATGAAATATGTATTATTTTTCAAGAAGTTGATGGTTATTTAAATACAAAGAGGTCCAAAGATTTGGCAATTATAAAATCCCCAAATATTCTGCCTAGGATTTGCAAATAGTTAGAAAAGGGAAACTAAAATATCTTGAGTTGGATTCTGAAAAATTGAATCCATTATTTCCTAAAATCATGCCTAGCCTAAAGTAAAAAAGGAAACAAGGGGATTTCTAATTTATTACTTTCCCATAAAATTCAAAAATTAAAATATAATAATAAATGAGAAATGTAATTTAGTAATCTTAAAAGATTACTTTAGATTGCGCCAACCAATCTCCTTGATGAGTTCAAAATTAGGTAATCACCAATTTAGGAAACTTCATTCAATCCGCACAATTTGTGACTTGTTCTCTTTCATAGATTCTTCTAGATTATTCCAAAGCTTGAATCATGGAAATCCAACCTTGTGGAACATGTAGAGTATCTTCCTTGGGCCTTCACAAATTCACCTCAGCCCAAATATTGTGAATCGGTCCATTGAGAGTTTCCTTGAACTTTTTAGCTCAACCCCTTGTAATTAGACCAATTGGAACTTGAATAGGACATGCATTCCATTTGTTAGTCATGCCCTTATCAATAGGGCTCTAAATGCTATGAACAGCTCAGGATCGTGGATAACATTAAGTACTCTAGGTCATGAGTTGAGTGCTCTTGATGGTCTGAACATCTCAAGCCTATGAATGACATAAACAACTCCTAGTCATGAGCTTAGGGCTCTAAATTCTATGAACAACTCGAGAATGTGGATGATATGAACGACTCAAGGTCATGTGCTCAGAGCTCTAGATCTTACGAACATCTAAGAGTTGTGGATGACAAGAACGACTCATATTCATGAGCTCAAGGCTCTAGATGCTATGAACTACTCAGGGTTGTCGATGATATGAACAACTCTGGGTCATGAGCTCAAGGCTTTAGATGCTATAAATAGCTTAGGCTTGTGGATTATATGCATGACTCAGGGTCGTGTGCTTAAGGCTCTAGATGCTATGAACAACTCAGGGATATGCATGACATGAATGACTATAAGTCCTAAACTTAGAGCTTTAGATGCTATGAATTAGTTTTTGGATAACATTAATGACTTTAGGTTGTGAGCTTAGTGCTCTAAATGCTATGAATAGTTCAAGTTTGTGAATGACATGAACATTTCAAGCTTACGAGCTCAAGGCTCTAAATGCTATCAACAGCTCAGGACTGTGAATGACTTGAAAGACTCCGGGTCATGAGCTTAGGGTACTAAATCCTATGAACAACTCAGGGTTATGGATGATATGAACGAATCAGGGTCATAAGCTTATCCTCTAAATGCTATGAACAACTCAAGGGTGTAGATGCTATGAACAACTTAAGGGTATGGATGATATGAACGACTTAGGGTCATGTGCTTAGGGCTCTAGATGTTATGAACATCTAGGGGCTATGGATGACATTAACAACTCAAGTTCGTGAGCTCAAAGCCCTAAATACTATAAACCACTCAGGATTGTCCATGATATGAACGACTCCAGGTAGTGAGCTTAGGGCTCTAAATGCTACAAAAACTCGCAACTATGGATGAAAATAACAATTCCTAGTTGTCAGCTTAAGGCTTCATATGTTATGAACAGCTTGTGGTTGTGGATGACATGAACGACTCTGAGTCATGAGATTAGGGCTCTAGATGCGATGAACAACTCATGGCTATTGCCTACAGTTTTCTTAGCTTCCAAATCAAGTGCCAAACTTAGCTTAGCTAGCTAAGTACCAGAGAAAGGCTGACTTAGCAACTTCAAGCGGGGAGAGTTGTCTAAGTGCCCACATGAGCTTAGGAAAAGCCTAAGTCCATGATATTTGGTATTAAAGCACAACTACAAAGCGGGCATAGTGAAGGAAGCATGTTGGCCTCTAATGTTGGAGGCTAGTGAGTAAGCCTAAGGGAGAGAGACCGACCCTATTACATATGGCAAGGGTAGGAAAGATAAGTCTCGTGATGCCATTGCCAACATAGAGGTAAGGCTAGCCATGGTAAACACTCAGTAGGGGTTAGACTTGATCAAGTAGGGCATGGAGAAGGGTATGATGGATCTTAGGGAACGTATTCAAGACCTTCGTGAGGGGATACTAGTCTCTCAAGTTCAACCAATGTCACATAAGGATTTTATGTCCTTCTAAGAAAAGGTCTTGAGCATGCTTTCTAGCATGGAGTCAAGGATGGAGACCTTGGCCACCCGAATGGAGTGTCGGGACCAAGAGGTTAGGTAGGAGTTAGCCATCTACAAGGTTGCTATGTCTGTATGGGTCATGGCCACATAAGAGGCATCTAGGGTGGAGATGCCAAATCCATAGGGGTTTAGTGGCAAGCAGGATGCTAAGGAGTTGGATAACTTCTTATGGCACATAGAGTGATACTTCGAGGCTTTCGCATTGACTGACAAGGCAACTAATATAAGGACTATGACCCTCTACCTTACTGGCACAACTAATCTATGGTGGCATCAGAGATTCTCTTATATGGAGAAAGGTATTTGCGCCATAAAAACATAGGAGGAATTCAAGAAGGAGATCAAGAGGCAGTTCTATCGTGAGGACATAGCTTACTTAGCCAGGAAAAACATGAGGCATCTCAAGCACATAGGCTCGATTTACGACTATGTCAAGGAGTTTTCTTCGCTCATGCTTGAGATTTCAAACATGATTGCAGAGGAGTTATTATTCACCTTCATGGATAACCTATAAGGGTATGCCCAGTAGGAACTAAGATGTCAAGGTATTAAAGACTTATCCACTACAATAGCAATAGCAGAGTTTTTAATATATTATAAGAAAGGAGACTTCTCCAAGGTTGACTGTTCAAAGGATAGCCATTCCAAGGGTGGGAGAGACGAGGTTTCGAGGGACCATAATGCTCCTAGAATGGGATCAAGTAAGATGCCTAACGTCTGAAAAGGAAAGCGTAAGGTGGAAAGGAAGGAGTTTAGGCCTAAAATCAAGTGCTTCATGTGTGACAGCCCACATTGGGCACAGGATTGTCCAAAGAGGAAGGTGCTCAATGCCATGATCAAAGAGAGAGAATAAGATGATGAAGCACATATGGGCTCGATGCAGCTATTAGGTGCTCTCCAAGTCAACTTAAAGCTTAGTACACCTAGGACCTCCTAACTAGGGTGCAAGTAAATGAGGCAAAAGGGAAGAGAGCTGAGGTACCCCACCCACACATGGACAAGGTCACCAAGGGAAAGGTAAACTTAATGTAAAAGAAGTAACACTCTAAGCATTGAAAGTGTAGGTGCATGCATCCATCCGTGGCCTCACGTAAGAAGAAAGTGAAGAACATCCTAGCTAAACAGATCACTAGGAGACAAGGGGTCCCTTTTATGATAGAGTATCTAGTCTAATGGAAAGAACTACCTAAGTGACAGGTAAGCTGGGAATAAGCGGATGCCATGAGAAAGTTTTGCAAACACATCAAGAGGTTTCAAGTTGAGATGACGATGAAGACGTTGACAGCATGGGTAGGGAAGAGTGTTATGACCTGCTCTAAATGATTCCCTCACCTAGGCTTATATAAGGGATCAAGAAGGTTCTAGAAGATTGGAGCAGCCTACATAGCTTGAAAAGTGGGTAGAAGGTTCTCAAGAAGTGTGTAGAGATTTCTACACAGCTCTAGAGAAGTACAAGCAAGTCTTGGAGCATTGTAATGATTTCTAGAGTCTTCCATGTATATACTTATACATAGGTAGTGTCTAGGGTAATCTTCAATGTTCTTGATTTGTAAGGAACCCTCCTAGGTTCCAAAGAGTTCCACAGGTGCCTATAAATAGGTGAGGGCCTTATTTGGCCAAGGCACTACCCAAATCACATCCTAACCAAGCAAGTGAGCTTCCAAGCACTTGTAAAGCTTCCTTTAAAGGTAATAAATCTTTCATTCTTTAAGTCTTGCCTATGGTTTTCTTAGATTCCAAATTTTATGCCTAACTTAGCTTGGTTAGCTAACCACCAGGGGAAAGCTGACTTAGCAACTTCAAGTGGGGTGAATTGTCTAAGTGTTGCATGTGAGCTTAGGAAAGGCCTAAGTCGGTGACATTATGCTCTAGATGCTATGAACAAGTTAAGGTTCTGTATGACATGAACTAATCTAGTTAGCGAGCTTAGGGCTCTAAATGCTATGAACATCTCAAGGTTGTGGATGACATGAACAACTCTAAGTTGTGAGCTTAAGGCAATTAATGCTATGAATAACTCAAGGTTGTGGATGATATGAATGACTCGAGGACGTGAGCTTAGGGCTCTAGATGCTTTGAACAACTCAGGGTTGTGGGTGATATGAACGATTCTAAGAAGTGAGCTTAGGGATCTAGATGCTATGAATAGGATAGCGCTATTGATGACATGAATGACTACGAAGGGCTCTAGATGTTATAAATAGCTCAGGGTTGTGGATGACATGAACGACTCCAATCATGAGCTTAAGGCTCTAGCAATTATGAACAACTCAAGGTTGTGGATGACATGAACGACTCTGGGTGGTGAGTTCAACACTCAAGATGCTATGAAGAGCTCAGGGCTCTAAATGATCTAAACGACTCCGAGTTGTGAGCTCAGTATTTTAAACGCTATGAAGAGCTCAAGACTATAGATGACATGAATGACCTCAGGTTGTGAGCTCAACACTCTACATGGTATGAACAACATAGGGTTATGGATGATATGAACCATTCTAGGTAGGGATTTTAGGGTTCTAGATGCTATGAATAGATCAATGTTGTAGATGACATGAACAACTACTGGTCGTGAGCTGATGGCTCTAGATGCTATTAACAACTTAAGGTTAGGCATGACATGAATGACTTTGAGTCATGAGCTCAAAGCTCTAAACACTATAAACAGCTCAGGGCAGTGGATAACATGAACTACAGCTCGTGAGGTCACAACTCTAAATTCTATGAACAACTCATGACTATGGATGACATGAACGAGTCTAGGTTGTCAGTTAAGTGCTCTAAGTCCTATGAACAGCTCAAGGTTGTGGGTGAGATAAACATCTTTGGGTTGTGAGCTCAGGGCTCCAAATGATATAAATAGCTCAAGGTTGGGGATGACATGAATGATTCGGGGTCGTCTGCTAAGGGCTCTAGATGACATGCACATCTCAAGGTTATGGATGACATGAACGACTCCGGGTCTTGAGCTCAAGGGTCTTGATGCTATAAATAGCTCAGGGCTGTGAATCACATGAACGACTATAGATCATGAGCTTAAGGTTCTAGATGTTATGAACAGCTCAAGGTTGTGACTGACATGAACAAGTCGGGATCATGAGCCCTAGGCAATAAATGCCATAAAAAGCTCACGACTGTGACTGATATGAATAACTTGGGGTTGTCATCTCAAGGATCTCGATGCTATGAACAATTTAGGGTTGTGGATGACATGAATTATAACAAATCGTGAGCTTAGGGTTCTAGATGCTATGAATAACTCATGATTTTAGATGATATGAACAACTCCAAATCGTCAATTGAGCGCTCTAGATCGTATCAACAACTCAGGGTTGTGGATGACATGAACATCTCTAGGTCGTGATCTCAGGACTCTAGTAGCTATGAATATCTTAGAGCTAAGGATGATATGAACGACTCTAGGTAGTGAGCTCAACACTCTAGGTGCTATGAACAACTCAGGGTTATAGATGACATGATGACTGTGAGTCGTGAGATCAATTCTTTAGATATTACGAACAACTCGGTGTTATGGATGACATGAATGACTCCAAGTCATGAGCTTAAGGCTATAGTTTCTATGAACAACTTAGGGTTGTGGATGATATGAATGAATCGAGGTTGTGAGATTAGCGCTCTAGATGCTATCAACAACTCAAGGTTGTGAATGACATGAACAACTCCAAGTCATGAGCTCTTGGCTCTAAATACTATGAACAGCTTAGAGTTGTGGATGATATGAATGAATCTAGGTCTTGAGCTAAGCACTCTTGATGTTATGAACAACTTAGGGTTGAGGATGATATGAATGACTCCGGGTTTGAGCTCATGGCTCTAAATTCTATGAACAGAACAGGGTTGTAGATGACATG
Source organism: Vitis riparia (assembly GCF_004353265.1). NCBI lineage: Eukaryota > Viridiplantae > Streptophyta > Magnoliopsida > Vitales > Vitaceae > Vitis > Vitis riparia. The sequence continues at coordinate 32,830 of NW_023269671.1, read as the reverse complement.
AACGACTCTAGGTCATGACCTAATCACTCTTGCTGCTATGAACAACTTAAGGCTGTGGATAACATGAACGACTCCAGGTTGTGAGCTTAGGGCTCTAGATGTTATAAACAGCTCAAGGTTGTGGATGATTGATCGCTCGGATTTTGTCGTTTATTGGATCAAAACAAAATTTATAACCTAATTCACTATTCTATAGCAATTTGTACCCGATCAAAAAGTGGTTTTAGTACAAACTACCGTAGTATAGTGGTATTTAGGTATCGTCCACAAGGATGGATTATTCTCGGTAATTAAGGCTTGAACGAGATGATAAGAAATGATGGTGATCAAGTGAAATTTACTTGAAATTGCATGATAAAATCTCAAGATAGCAATGTATTCGAATTGAATTGAAAATGAAGTGTAAAAGAGAAGAAAATTAATAAGATGTGAGATTCTCGGAGTTAGGATTTTCTAGAGAGCAATTTCCATGGTGAATAGGTGTTGAGATCTAATTTTCATCAAGTTAGATTGAAAACCTAAATTTTCATCTAAACCGATTTTTGATTTAGCTTTAGATCTAGATCTAATTTCTCTTAAAATTAGGTAATCTAATCCAAGAGATCAATTTGAATCATAAATTCAATTCATCTTAAACTATCTTCCAATGATTCACACAATGCAACTATTCAATTTCATCAAATCTAGCATTAAGAATTTGATGAATCTACCTAGCTTGCATTGTAGTAATCATTCAAGACAATTTGAAGAGAAAAATCCCCAAATTTCAATTAATCAATCAATTGGATCTAATTACCTTTACAATTCGGGCTCAATTCTCTAATTCACCATAGATCTTGCCTCTAGATCCTCCCTCCTCCGAGAAAAACGAGATTTAGCCACTCATGCTTGGAGATTTGATCTCACAAGACATGTTTGGCTACCGAGAAAATAAGAGAAACTGAAGGAAAATAGAGAATTATATGGAGAGAAGAAGAATGAAAAGTACTACAATTAGAAAATGTATCAAAAGTTTTTAAATGAGTTAATCCCGTTTCTATTTATAGGCCAAGGTAAAAATGACACTTGGCAACATTCTAGAGGTCTTCCGGATGCTTCTTCATCAAGGAAGCTGGAGAAAATGAATTTTCGCACGAGCCCTAGCAATCTCGCATGATGGTGCGAAGTGGAGAATGCAACAGCTTCCTTTTCGTTCTTCTGGAGCGTTTCGCATGACTGTGCGAAAATTTCGCATGGTCATGCGAAATTACTTCCTCAAAATTTCCTCTTATGCTGCAGCCACCTCCCTTCTGTCTCATTTCGCATGACTGTGCGAAAATTTCGCATGGTCATGCGAAACCGACAATTATGCTATTCCGGCTCCTCTTCTCATTTCTTCATGTTTAATCCATCTCCACCACCTTCAATTAAGCTTCAAAGCTTGGTTCAAGTGCATTTCCTCTTCCTCATGACCACATTATGTACCCTCCTCCATTCATTTTCCATTTGTCACTCCATTCTTCAAAAATCACCTTAAAATATCTCCAAAACTCAACAAAAACCATTAGTATCACTTGCAAGGGTAGTAATGTATTACTTGGGCAAATTAGGCATAATTACTACTCAAAAGGTGTAAAACACATGAAAGTTAGTATCTAAAATATGTGGTTTTTGAGTAGTAATCAATGATATAAACGACTCAGTGTCGTGAGCTCTAGTCAATAAATGTTATGAACAACTCAAGGCTATGGCTAATATGAATGACTCGAGGTCGTGAGCTTAGGGTTCTAAATGTTATGAACAGCTCAGGGTTGTGGATGACATGAATGACTCAGGGTCATTAGCATTAGGCTCATAATACTATGAATAACTCAACGCTCTCCATGACATGAATGACTCTGGGTCATGAGCTTAGGGTGATAGATTCTATGAACACCTTAGGGTTATGGATGATATGAACGACTCGAAGTCGTGAGCTCAGGGCTCTAGATGTTACGAGCAACTCAAGGTTGTGGATGACATGAATAACTTAGGGTCGTGAGCACAAGGCTCTTAATGCTATGAATAGTTCAGCACTCTCTATGACATGAATGACTCTGGGTCATGAGATCAGGGCCCTAGATGTTATGAACAACTCAAAGGTGTGGATGACGTTGGGAACCCCGGATTACTCCGTTCCCATGCCCTGGATCATGTAGAGTGCATGCAAATCTATCCTAGGCTCTCTAAATCTATCATAACAGATTAACAGGTATTCAAAAATAATAAGCATACCATAGAAAACATAGATCTAGAAAATAAAGCCACATACCTTTGATCTAAATGTTCCCAAATTGATTCCAATCAACGTAGATAACCTCAAAGTCATAGTAGATCTCGTAAACACCATGATCTTCCACCTAATGACTCTTCCTTGTGTCTAAGCACTGAGATGGTGGAGATCTCAAGGGTGGAGGCTAGGGTTTTCTCTCTAGATGGAAGGGGAGAATGGCAAGATTTTTTAAACCCTAACCCTTAAAAGGGTATTTATAGGCTTCCTATTAGGCTTAAGTGACTTAAGCCCACCATAGGCTTGGGTCACTTAATCTAGCCTAAAAAGATTATTAATTGATTAACAATCATTTAGATCACCTGCCCAAACAGCATGTGAGTAACCCACAAGTACAATTCTTTGCCTTGATAACAAAATGAATAGTCCACAATGCCTATTAGATACCGAAGAATTCTCTTTACTGTTTTCCAATGCATCATTTTAGGATTTTCTTGGTAACGACTCACCATCCCAACAACATAGTAGATATATATAGTCTTGTACACATCGTAGCATACATTAAACACCCAACAGCCCTAAAATAAGGAACATTAGTTATTTTTTTCTTTTCTTTTGGAGTCTTTGAACCCATTTCTTTACTTAGGTTTTCACCTCTTGTAAATAGAGTGTCGGTGGGATTGCAATCTTGCATATTAAATCATTCAAGGATATTCTTAATATAGTGCTCTTGTAAAAGAGTCACTTGTTTGTGACAACGATCACTATGAATCTTTACTCCAAGTATGTAAAATGTTTCTCCCTTATCTTTCATCTCAAAAGTAGATGACAACCATATTTAAATGGTTTATACAAACTCTAAATCATTTCTAGCTATAAGTATATCATCCCTGTATAAAGATAATAACAAATATTCATATTTATTTTGCTTAATATAAACACAATAGTCCTCATCAATCATTGTGAAAACATACGAAGTTATTGCACAATGAAATCTTAAGTTCCATTGTCTAGATGATTGTTTAAGTCCATAAATCAATCAATTTAACTTGCACACTTTGTGTTATTGGCCTTGGATAATGAAATCCACTAGTTGTTCCATATAGATTTCTTCATTCAACTCTCCATTAAGGAAAGTTGTATTAACATCCATTTAGTGTAGCTCTAAATCTATATGAGCTACTATAGCTAGAATGAGGCGAATTGAGGCAAACCTAACTACTGGATAGATGGTTTCCACATTGTCTATACCCTCTTGTTGGGTATACCCTTTAGCCATTAATTGAGCTTTATAATTTTCAATGGATCCATTTGCCTTTCGTTTTATTTTAAGAACCCATTCATTCCCAATAGCTTTTCAATTTGAAGGCAGATCAACCAAGCCCTAGACTTGATTCTTTCGCATTGACTCCAATTCCTTTTCCATTGTTTTTATCCATTTATCCTTAGTTGGACAAGTAAGAGTCTCTTGAACTAACTTAGGCTTAGCATCATCATATTTAGTGACAATATAAACTTCCCCTTCAATCTCAAATTGTCATCAAGGAATAATTTATCGTGAACTTTTTCTCAACATCGACACTTTTACTATACTTGCTACAAGAACTAGTTCACTCCCACTTGATTCAAGCATCAATTTCTATTTGGGTATGGATCTTATATCGGGATCAATCATTTCATAAAGATCTAAATCCCTATCAATCTCACCCGTATGTGGGAAATCGTCCTCTAAGAAAGTGATATCTCGTGATTCTAATTCAGTTACTGTTCCATCTTCATGCTCACCTATGAACACATACCCTTTGGAGTGTTCACTGTATCTTATAAAGATACATTTCCTTCCTCTATGACCTAATTTTCTATATTTATGAGAAAGATTGTGAACATAAGCCACTAACCTCGGAGGTTGCAAATTGCTAGGATCAAGCTTTTGGTTATTCCATAACTCATATGGAGTAAATGAAACAAACTTTAAGGGGTACTTGGTTAAGTACATGAGAAGTAGTCAACAATTCGTCTCCCCAATATGCAATAGGAGGATTGGATTAAGCCACCATTGATCTAACCATGTGTAACAACATTCTATTCCTCCTCTTAGCAACAACATTTCGTCATGGAGTCCCTGGAATAGTCTATTGTGTACCAATACCCTTTTCATCACATAAGTCTTTAAATTGTTCTGATAGATATTCTCTACCTCGGTATGTTATTTATGTTTTAATCTTTTTATCCAACTGATTCTCAACTAAATTAATGTAGCGTCTGAAGCAATCTAATACTTCTCACTTATAAGAAATCAAATAACATGACCATAACGAGTAAAGTCATCTATAAATGTGATGAAACGCAAGGCGTCATGCCTTACTCTAACACTCACAGGAACACAAATGTCAAAATGGATCAATTGCAATGGTATTTCAACTCTAGTTCCTTTTCTAAATGGTTTTCTTGTTGTCTTACCAGCTAGGCAATATTCACAAGTTGGCATATCAATTTTAGTGAATTGACCTAATAGATTTTCTCTAACTAGTCTATTCATTCTTTCTTGTCCAATATGCCCAAGTCTAACATGTCATATGATCACATTATCACATGTATTTCTAGAAGTAGTCATCAATGAATAATAACTATCATTAGTATTAGACAATACACAATTATCAATGTCAAGAACCATAAAAATGTTCAAAACAAATCTAGAACCATAGTATGTTGTTCCTAAATACAACTCCATTACCGAATCATGAAAATTCAAATTGAAACCTAAACTAAGAAGGACTAACATAGAGACCAAATTTTGTCGAATATCTGAAGCATAAAGAATATAATGTAGGAATAGGGTACATCCTCTACGCAACTTCAATTTACATGTTCCAATACCCTTGACCTCAACTTTAAAGTTGTTTCCTACGTAGATTCATCTTGTACCGAAACTAATTCATCGAAACTTTACATATGCTCCTTGGTCTCTAGCTATATGGTTAGTGGGAACTCAGTCTAGTTTAACTCAGTGCACTTATGAGTAAAGTGACCTTAGTTGCCACAATTATAGCATTTGAACTTGCTCTTATCCTTCTTAGCACTCTTAAACTTCTTGCATGTCTCAATTTTTTCTTTCTTTGAAGCATCATCAGATCTCTTATTCTTCTTAAAGAATTTTTTATTACGCTTAAAGCCATAAGTTTTTGCGAGAACTAGATTCAGCTACATAAGCTTGTTCATTAGGCTTGGCAACCATAAGTCGCTTGACTTCCAATTCAACATGGCAAACTATTTCATCAAAGGTCTTAACACTCTTATCATGTGTCATATTCACCACCATATGTTCACAGCTCTTTGGTAGAGATTTGATGACTGCCTCAACTTGTTGCTCATCAATGAAGACATGTCCAGATGTATTAAGCTTTCTTATCATTCTTTTCATCTCCTTGATATGTTGTTTCATTGTATGGTTCGGTCACATCTTGTAATTTTCAAATTTCAGTACAAGTTCTCTCAACTTAATAGCTGAAAGATCACCATACTTTTTCCTTTAGAGTTTGCCACATTTCATGAGCAGTTTGGTAAACCTCATACTCAATCAAGAGATCATCTTATATACAGTTTAACAATGTAATGTGAGTTAAAGAACTCTTTTTCTTCCAGACCATATAAGCCTCCTGATCTCTTTTATGCTAAGCAAAGTTTCCTTGTTAAGGTTCTTACATGACATGATTCAGTGTATTAAGAGTCTCTCGCTCTTCAAGGAAATACTGAACTTTGCGATACCAAATCTTATAATTATCATCATTTAGTTTCTCACCTTTGTTTAATTATACTATGATGTTCCTAGTTGTAGTCAATACATTCAACTACTTAGAGATATTACACAATCTTATTAATCGGTACTTTTATGGATATTGATACTTTTACTTGTTCTAATCATCTTCTAATGTGTAATAACCTTAAATTGCAATAGAAACGAAAGTTCACTATGTTCCCAATCAACTCCTGTATACAATTTTAATTATTACAAATTAGAAATAATAATCTATGCAAGTATTTCTAATTTTAGGCAAGAAATTACTTAAATTTCTTTTTAGCCTAAAACCTCCCACTCCATAAAAAATATATATATTCTACAACTAGCATGTATCAATAACATATACAAAAGAATTGAAGACATGCATGTACATAAAAGACATACTCATCTATCAAACGATAAATATTCATGTCATATCTTGCATATAAGATATTTACATTTCATGTACAAAGCATAAAAAAGTAACATGTAGAAAAAGAACTAATCTTCTCTTTTAATGTTAAAAGGAACAACAATATTAGGATTATTCACAATAGTCTTCCATAACTCTAGATGTTGTTTTAAATAACCAATCTTTTATGAAAAAAAAAAGAAAAAAAAAACATCTAGCCTAGTTGGTAGAGTACAAGACCCTTATACCTATGGTCAAGTGATCAAGCTTCTTTATGGGCAATCCCTTCTCCCTTTTTATTCTTTTACTGAGTAACGAATACTCATATTTAAGACCCTCCTTTTTTTTTTATAGTCTAATTATATTTGAACAAATCAATACAATTTGACTTCAACTCAAAATTTTTATCTCTCAAAAAAAATTGAAATAGGAATGAGGGCACCAAAGCTCAAACTTAGGCCTCAAACTTGGTCTCAAGGGAGCATGAGAAAGGTTTTCTAACCAACAACACTAATTCAACTTTAATGTTAATAAGTAGATTAAAACATATTTAACTTTTTGTATTATTATTACTTTTTTAAAAAAAAATCCCAGAAGAAATATTCCACTTTATTTGTCTTGGATAAGGGCTTTTCTAGAACCATAACCAGAAATTGATGCTGTTGTCTTTTCCCTTTTTTTTTTTTTTATTGTCCATTTGAATTTTGTCCAAGACTCCTGGAGTGGGTGCACTTTGCACGTATTTTTTCTCCAAGTGGCTCTTATCTTTTTCCTTTTTTAGTTTATTTATTTATATTTTTTTGTAGAATAGAATCAAACAAAAAAAAAAATTCAGGAATTGTGTTTTTCTGGAACCATAACCAAAAAAACTTTTTTTTTTCTGCTTATTTCTTTTTCAAAGAAAACAAAAACACTCTTCTTCTTTTGAAACGGAGAAAAAACAAAAAAATAAATAAATAAAATCTAGAAAACAACCTATTAGGGCTCTAATACCAATGATGAATAATAAGATTTCTGATTACCATCTGAAATGCTCAAGATCCAGATTGGTTGTTTCGCTAGCCAAATCTTTCGCCTCAAGTCATGAATGGAACTATGAATATGAGAACCATTTGTTTCTCACAGCACATGAACCTTAACATTCGTTTTATGGAGAAAACTAGGAATAACTTCAAGAAATGACCTTTTTGTTTTTTTAGAAGAATTATATTCTTAGTCTTTTGTTTCCCGAAAAGAGGAGAAAACATATTTCTTTTATGTGTCATTTTCAGGGAGAGATGAGCCAAAATATTGCTCTCTGGTTTTTCAGGAGAGGATTATCACCGAGAGAGTTTTCACTCAGAGAGATGATTAAAAAAAAACTTTTTTATTTATATTTATTTTTAATAATGGTAGTTTCTGGGTAGTTTTAAAACTCTCAAAAACCGCTTCCCCATTTTCTCATTTATTTGGGTCGGGATGGGTCAACCCACTTAGGCACCCAAACCCAACTCCAACAATTTTCTATTTTTAAAAATTAATATTTTTTTTTTTTGTAAGTTCTCCACCAAACAGGCTCTTTTTCTCTTAGGTTTGATGTTTGTATTTATTAAGTACTACAAATTTGAAAGTCCTTGCACTTGAGCAACTTGATACAAAATATATAATTTGCAATGCTCGTTGAGCACTAGCTTATGCTATGTAAATAGGGTGGCAATTTCATTTAGTAATCATAGTCTCGTGAGTGGCTTTTCATCACTTTGACATGAAAATGAGAACATTATTTCAAATTAAATTGCTAGCATTTTTATGCATTTCTTCCATTTGTTTGCTATTCAAAGTGGAAGAGCAGTTACGGTGATTTGTAGATCCACAGAATGGCCCTTCCGGATAACTTCTTGTTTTTGAAACAAAGAAATAATTTTTGAAGGGTGACATATATTTTATTATTAAAAATGAAATAGATTTCTAAAATCCTAAAAATAGAATATGAGAATTACCATTTTCCAATTTTCATATTAAATTCTTTTAAAGTCATAAACTATATACTAAAATTAGCCACATAAATACATATTTTCTTATTAAAAATAGTTTTTGACTCCTTAAAATCAAATTCATACCTAGCTTAATAAGACATAATCACTCAACTTAAGTCGTTAATATGTCTATTATGACAACTACTTAATTTTGATTTTAGTTGACAAATTTGTCAAAAGAAGTCAAAATTGCAGTTAATAGTATTACAAAAGTCTTATTTTATATGTGAAATATCTTTTTCCATAAGTTAGAACAAGGTTTATACAAGAAACAATACGCTCTTAATTTTGATATAAAGCATTCTCCAAGCAGATGTAAAATCTATTATATAAAATACCAACTTAATAATTCTAATTAAATCCACAATTAACTTAAAAGATAACAAGTAAAAATAAATTATTTTTTTCTAAATCAAAAATAGTTTCTTCTTGTTGATACCCAAAAACCTCGGACTTCTCATCTACTCATTTGCAAAGTCATTACTTAGTACTAATGAAAGTAAATCAGTTAAATAATAATTAAAAAAAAAATCAAAATTAGTTTTACTAAGGGATGATGCTAAATAAATTTTTAAGCATAAAAATTTCCCATTTTACCCAAACCCTCCTAAATTAAATTAGTTTCAGAGCTGTGGCACTGGAAATTGCATGTGGGAGGACTTACAGGGACGGTGATCTTCTTCTGCCACTGGTTAGATGGGTCTGCAAGCCCTACCAAACAGGAAATATTCTTGGTGGAGCGGAGGTTGGATATTATGGGATACAAATGGAATGCTCGACGATGGGGGGTGCACTCCACCCCATTTTGACAAGGAAAGGCGAAGGCAGAAGAGGCAATTCAGGTTCTTAGGCTTGGAGCACCATCACTAGAGCTCCCTCAAAAGCTGCCTGATCCTCTTTTTCATCCACCCCAACCTCCTGTTAATAAAAAAAAACATGGTCCTCCCTGCACAAGGGAATTTCTTAAATGCTTATGACCAGACACTCATAAAACACTTCATTAAAAGCACTTCAAATAGAAAGTGTTTTCTCATAAAATGTTTTTAGAATAATCACCTACTAAGTGTTTCCTCTTAAAACATTATAATTGATATTTCAATATTACAAATGATTTTTCATATTTTTAAAATAATTTCTTAAATTTTTTCAGAAAATACATTTTAGGCTAAAAACGCTTCTTATAATTACTACTAAACGAACTCTTAGAATCCATTTGATAATGATTCTTAGAAGCATTTATAACATTTCTACCACTTCAAATTTTTATCAAAAAAATTGGTTTTTATTACTAAAAGGGCTAAAAACGTTTTTTATAATCACATGGTTAGAAGCAGAATTTCTGAAATCAGCACCAAAACAACCATATAATCGAGATTGAGGGGACGCATAACATGGCCAGAAAGGATTTGGAGCAAGTAACTACATTCAATATGTTCCAGCACATACTCAAATGTGTTCCGAGAAATAAATCTAAAGCAAGTCCCATCTGCTATTAGAATGAGATCAAAAGGGGAGATTTCCCCCCTCCAATCGGAGTCATAAGGGAGGAAATTTGGGGGGTGGAAGCATGAAAGGAAAGAAGAGTTATTTCAAAGGACACGTGCTCATCTGCTAGTTCTTTATCTTCACACACATACAAAGGAGGAAGGTTCAAAAGAGAGGCTGCAAATCAAAGCACCGTACAATTCAGTGGAAAGATTTCTGAAAATAGCAGCCAGAACCCAACAGATATGGCAGCTGACATCCACATCGCAACCAAGTGGTCCGAAAAATCCCAAGGGACTAGATCACAGATCTCATAATGGAGTGCAATAATGAGATCATTGGATGACAAAGGCCATTCATATAAGGTAGTAATAGTGAATAGAGCCATCATAACATAACATGCAAAATAATATGATTAGTATATTGCCCAACAACAGTATTTAACATTTGATGAAAATTTCCCATCTTCCACATATCGCATCCCAACCCTGAGATCACTGAAACACTCTTGTTCAACTACATATTAATATTTATGTGATTATCACCCATTACAACTACTCACCTGATTTACTTGGTATCCTAATGGATACAAATATTGATGAGAATCTTCAAAAATTTCAGGCTGATACATTATTTAAGAAAAAATAAAATAAAATTGTAGGGTTACTGAGTCTAAGTGTGTCAGTTGCAGGAAACCAAAGAAAAAGAAAAAGGAGCAAAAAGGAGAACGCAAAATTTAGTATCATACATTTTGACTATGCAGTAACTCAACCACAGCAGCAACCACTCCTTTTCCCTCTGCCGAAATGTCCAGCCCTGGCTCCTCAATCTTCCTCTTTAGAAGCTTGTCAAGCTCACTGCGCAATTTCTGCAAAGCACCATCACCCAAAATCAAGCCCTGGTTCAATACATTCATATATCTATATATATGCCAAAAACGAATTAAACCAAGAGAGAGAGAGAGAGAGAGAAAACAAGCACAAATTATTTGACTCATAGAAAGCTACGAAAAGAGAAACTCTCAAGGAGCATTACCCGTATCAACTCTAATACACTCTTTGAAGCAGAGAAATGAAGGTAACCCCCAAGCATTTCAATTCCCTCACCGGTTTCGCTTGGAATGAGATTGCCGCCAAAAAGAAGTAGAGAATAATCAGATATGTTTGTTGAATCCCGTACAAAGATGCTGGCAGTTTTGACCTTCTCGCTATAAACCATGTAAGGCAAGGGGAAAAGATGAACACCAGCATTAACAGATGCTGGATGGATGTCAACTTTCCCAACTTCTTTAGTGTAAAATGCTGTTCGCTTTCCTCTTCTTTTGCACTGCAAAACATTTGGGTAGAGCCCAGCACAAAGGATTGCACATACCATCTCCAGATCATTGCTATATTGATTATAGGCCTGCAAGCACATATATTAGTCTACTAATCCTGGAAAAAACCACCTTTTTTAAGATATAAATCAGTTTAGAGGCAATAACTCAGGGAGTATTAGTACAGAAATTTCATCTAGCATGCAATCTAGGGAATTTTTTGCATTGACCACTTGTGATGTAATTAACAGTGCTAAAGATAAATAACATCAGAGGAAACAGGAAGCAATCAGAGCTTAGAACTTACAATAGCACCCTTGGATTTGTCCACAAAGCCAATGTCTGACAGTAGATCTAGAAATTGATTTCTCATACCATCCATCATCTGCAAGGTTATTGGTGATAAGAAATTTTCCCAACAGAAGTCCCTTTCCTTCCCACTGCATTTTGCATCTTTCCATCCTTCAAATGCATTGAGAAGTGCTATGTGATCACTGCATTAAAAGGTGTGGAAAATTTCACCTTATCAACAAAATCAATGTAAATTTTGAAAAGATTCTACAATTCTCAATTCTCAAAGCAGAGAACAGCATGACTTTGTTAAATAACTGAACCTGCAAGAATCGCCAGCAAAGGATCTTTTTGCAGCATTAGCTTCTTCTTTCCTATTTATTGGAAGGACAAATGGGTCACGATGTGCAAGAGCAGCTGCAATTGTTAATGCAGGGTTAAGGCACTGAAAGATGGACCCCATGAGGAGCATCTTTCCAATATTTGGATCCAAAGGTAATTTGCAGAGATGGCGGCCTGTATCCACCCAAAAAAAGGGTAAGATTATAAAGGCATAAAGCTAGAAATCACAAAAATCCAATCTTGCATACCAAGTGGTGTAAGCTCCTCCATATCATCTAGAGCGCCAATTGTTTTAAGAAGTTCAACTGCATTTTGAACAGATAGAGGATCTGGGGGCTGAAGCGCCTTTGACAGAAAAGAACCAATTTTTCCAAGCTGCAAACTTTTGATATTCAGGCATAGCTCTTGCAAAGGTGTCCGGAGAATTTCAGATAACTGAAACTGGAGCATTGCCTCATGTATCATCTTTGGATAAAGTCTATAACAAAATCCAGGCCGCACACGGCCCGCTCGTCCTTGTCTCTGTAAATATTACACCATAAAAATATAGAGAACTTCCAATAAGAAACTAACCAATATGACATCATTAAGTCTAGGGCCAAAAGTCACAGCCATATTTTTGTAACAGAGAGGAGGGAGCTTTCTAGTTAGTCATTGAATTCACATGATATGAAAATGAATACCTGATGAGCTGAAGCCTTGGAAATCCATGATGGTAACAGGCAAGCCAACTTGTTCAGAGCATCGTAACTTGTTTCCTTTGCCTTTCCACAGTCTATGACGTATACAACATCATCTATGGTGATACTACTCTCTGCAATGTTTGTGGCTAGCACAATTTTCCTACAATAGATGCAAAGCAATTTAGAATTGAAAAATAATCTGTTTCAGATGCATCACTAATAGATAGAAGGCTTAGATGAAGGATGCTTGCCTCATGTTGGAGGGTGGTCGATCAAATATTTCCCGTTGATTGATAGTAGGCATTGAACCGTGCAGTGGAAGGACTAAATTCTTACTGGGATCACCAAGACAATCATTTCCTTTAACTTTGTCCAGTAGATTAGAAATGTCATCCCAGCCAGTGAGGAATACAAGAATTGCTCCTTCCCCTTCATAGCGACAAATATGTTCAATTGTTGCTTCAACCTATGAATAACAATTAAGTGGGATCTAAATTACTGTAATTACATAAAGAAGAAAAAGCATTTATGAAGCGACGTGCACTTAGGGATGTCATCATTTGAGACCGTTAGGCCTTGACTAATATGAGTGAACTAACAAATATTAAAATAGTTGACATTGCAAATTAAGATGCGGTGACAGTAATGCCTACTTTAAAGTTGTAAACTAGAAGACTATCCTCCCAGCCTCATTAATATATCAGAACACATCCAGGGAACTTAAATAACAATTTAACAAGTCTCATACCTCACAAGGAAAATGCGTGTAGGGAAGAGTCCACTAAACCTCCCTAAGATTTGGCAAAATTTCAAAGTCCTCTTCGAAAGTTTACACTAGATTGTAAGTATTGCTTTGATTTGGGTTGTGTGGCGGGAAAGAAATGCTAGGATGTATTGAGGATAAGGCAAAGAATTCAGAGGTTTTATGGGATACCATTCACTAGATTAATATGGCATCCAATCCAACCCCGCATGTGTAAGGAACATGGAGAAAAAGACTATATATTTAAACTATGTACAAAATAATTTATATTTTTGGTTATCAAATATATTCTTTGGTACAAAGTCATTCATGAAAAGTTTTTTCTTTAATTACAAACTGATTCCTTTCTATTAAATAAAAGTTCAAGAAAATAAGACATCCTTCCATATCATACAAAATTTGACCAAAAAGAAAGGAAAAAAAAGTTCCACGAATAGAGGCAATACAAGCTGCACAATTGAGAAAGAAACAAAAACAGTCCAAGAACAAATCAAAGATAATTACAATTCTGGCAGGCTAAATTGCCTACCAAAGACACCAAAAGTTTTGCTCCTCTTTTGGCTAAAATGTCCACCACTTGATTCACTATGCAAGGAACATAACTGAAAAAAAGAACACCCAGCTCTATAGCGATATCAAACTAGCAAAGCCACCCCTTAAACCTTCCTTTCTTAGTCTCTCAAGAAACAACAATATCAGCAAAATCTCCTTCCACTACAAGATTGGAAAGGTCTATAGCTTTGACCTGCATAAATTCCTTCAAAAGAACTAGATCTCGACCTCAATAGTGAAAACCTTTCTGCTGGTATCCTCAAGGCTTTTCACTGTTAGCTCATTTTACAAAACTCTTTTAGTTACCCCCTCCCTTTCATTTCTTCACCTTTTTTGGTCTTGCTAACTTAAATCCAAATACAGATTGAGTAAAGAGATAGAGTTGGTTGAAATAAAAACAACTTTACAAAAAGGAACTAACTGAAAACAAACCTAAAGAGGTCAAAGACTAAACGTTTGCATCAAGATAAGAAAGCGAAAAATGCACTTAGACTATAGAAAGCATAAAGAAAAGTTAGTTTCTTAACTTCCTAATCCAAAAGGTTCCAACAAAAGTTCCAAGATGGTGAAGGAGAAAAGAGAGCAAAAAAAACTAGAGATATAGGAGTATCTCATTCTCACCACCCAAAAGAGATTTAGGTATTGAAAATAACAGAGAAAATACCTCTTTTTTATTTTTATTTTTTTGATAAGCAAGAAGAGAAAGTATTTTATATACAAAGCACCTACAAAAAGGCGTGACAATGTACACAATCTATACATTTTTCATGCTAAAAGAAACAAGTAATCAAAAGAAAGGGGGAAGAAACCTAAAAAAAAAAAAAAAAACTCTCCTTACTTTGAGTTAATCCAATCTACAAAGTCTATCATGGTCATGGAATAATCTTCTACATACGATCTGAACCATTTCAAAAAAGTGCTGATAAAAGAGAGTTTAATTGCATGTTCTGGTAGTTCCAAAGCTTCAAATACCCTTCTATTTCTTTCCTGCCACACCGTCCAGAACAAGCACAATGGAGAAGCCCTCCAAACTTTTTCCTCGTTTCTTGCCCACGAAAGTTCCTTGCCAATGTAATAGAGTTCCTTTTATTGTTGATTGCATCACCCATACCACCCAAATAGAGAGAAAATCAATTGCCACAGGATACTTACCTTGGCATAATCCTCCTCATTTTTACATATATAACATTCTATTTGGCATAATCCTTCCCCTCCCTTTAAGCTGATTGATCATCAGAATTCTGCTCACAATGCTTTCCAAAAAAAAAAAAAAAAAAACCACAAGAACCTAAGAATTCCAAACACATTTTGCAAGGAAAGGCTTGCTTCTTCCCTAGAGTAGGGAATGGTAGAACTTAATGGAGAAACTGCCTCCTTTGGTTTCCTTCCACTCCAAACTATCACCCTCCTCTCTTCTAATTGAGAACACTTGGAATTGCTGGAAAAAGGACATCACTCCTTCAAGCTCCCAATCACAAAACTGTCTTGAGAAGCAAGGGCTCCAACAACCTCTTTCCTCATACCACTACTCACAAATCCTTCGTGAAGGCTATCGAGAACAATGACGGAAAAGATTCTTTCAAAGATGAATCACCACACCAGCTATCTTTCCAATATTTTACCCTCCTACCATTGTCTATGGTAAAAAAATATCTAACCTTTATAGAGTCCCACACATTTTTTATAGTTTTCCACACACCCACCACATAACCACCTCTCACTCCCCTAAAGCACCATCCTCCATCTTCTCCCCCGAATTTTTTAATGATAACCCTACTTCAAAAGAGAATCCCTCTTGGTCACGCACCTCCAACACTACTTGCCATTCAACATGGTGATATTTCTAATGCCAAGGCCCTCCCTACTTTTTGTCCAAACAAACTATAGACCACTTAAAAGATGGAGCTTTTTGCAAGCTCTACCCCGCCCCAAAGAAAGTCTTTTGGATTTACTCAACCTTAGACACACTCTTCTTAGGATTACAAATAAAGATATGAAATAAATTGGGGACTAGAAAAAGTGTTTCTAATCAGGGTGAATCTTCTTCCTTGGGAAAGATATCGCATTTTCCACATAGCAAGCCTCTTTTGAAATCCCTCTTCCACCAAGTCTTAGGTCCTTGTTGATTTAAACAAAACACCAAGTGGAAGGCCTAGATAAGTAGAAGGTAGATGCCCCACCTTTCAACCCATAAAAGCAACTAGCACCTCCATATTGTCATCACTCCCAACTGAAATGAGCACTCTCTTCTCCAAATTAATTATCAATCTCGATATTGCCTCGAACCACATGGATGACTAACTCAAATATTCCAATTACTCAACTGGTGTCATAGGACACAAGGGTATCATTAGCATATAGCAGGTGAGTCATATCTAGCCCCTCACCACCTCTATCCCCAACCTTGAATCTCAAGATGAAACCCCCTTCTTTCACCCTCAACAAAATTCAACTAAGCACCCACACGGCCAAAATGAATAAATAAGGAGATGGTGGGCTCCCATTTACAAGCATTGAGGATTTTATTGTAGAAATACACCATCTGATCCATCTCTAGCCAAAACCCATCTTCTCCAAGACGGCCATCAAAAGTTCCTAATTAACATGATCATATGTCTTCTCAATATCCATTTTGCAAATAATGTCACCAATGTCGCTCTCCACCTTTGAGTCAATGGCCTCATTTTCGGTGAGAAGTGCATCCAATATTTGTTCGCCTTCCACATAAACATGTTGATGGTTTGAAACCACTTGTCCTACCACCCATCTTTTCAACAAGTGTCTTCCTAAAAGCAGGTTTTTGCACCATCAACCACAAAAAGACGAGTAAAACAAGAAAAATCAAAGAAGATTTGATCAATAACTTTCTAGAGGCTACAATGGTACCACTTAATACTAGTGTTGGCTCGAATGTCCATAGACCCTCAAAATGACCTTGTGTCATAAACTGTCACTTTCCCTCTAGAACCGTTACAGTCACTTCTCTAAGTAAAGTTGTTAAGCATGCTTTAGAAAATACAATCCTCACTTTTTTGGCTTCTTGCTTGCCTATTTGGGCTCTATTCCTCAAGGATATTCTACATACACCCATACCCACTTCCCTATTAAACCAAGCACTAACCTAACTAACAAGGCCAACTCTCTTTCCTTAACTCCTAACCAAAGAAGTCTCTATAAATTTTCAATTCCAAAAGCTACTTTGAAAACATTGAAAATAAGTGGGAAGTGACAAACACGGTCATATTAATGTTATTCTACCACCAAGAGATAAACATGCTCTCTATCAACCATTTAAGCACGAAAAATCCTTTCTATGTCATGAACCTACAAGGGAAGGACTCTTTGGGTTCTTGCTGGAAGGAGACCTACATGTATCATGGGCTAACAAAAAACTTTATAGTCTAGAAAGGAAGCTAATTTGAACCTGGTCTCGATTTACGATGCTACCCAACAAAGAACCTTCACCTTAATTCATCTTAAACCACGACTTTCTACCCTTATCTAGAGTTTTATAGAGCTAGAAACCTCTCCTTAAAGGTTATTCGGAATCCTTGGAGTGAGTTTACTCTCATAAAAAGCAACTTGGAAAAGGATTTTGACCTGAGACCAATTAAAAAGTAAAGGTTGGATTGTCTTATAATGTTCCCTAAGAGAGAAGAAGATTCAACTGAGCAGATCCTTCATTGTGCCACAACAACAATATTGTGGCACTTGATATTTTCATTGTTCAGCATAGCATGGGTGCTACCTCCTACAATATAAGAGGCCCTTTTAAGTTGGCAGGGACTTTTGTAGATTTTTAAAAAGTGCAAGGCATAATTAAGGCTTAGGCGCAAGATGTAACACAAGGTATACATCTAAGCGAAGTGAAACGTAACCTAGGATGCATATCAATTTTATAAAATATGATCCAAAATCTAATTCAAGCAACAAAAAATTTAAGGTCTTAAATATTTCAAAAAAACACTAAACAGCAAAGTAATCAAATTTCAAGATAAAAGTGTTTAAAAAGAAAAAGTAAAGTAGACAAGGCAAGCCTCTCCAACAAGGCACATGCCTTACCAAGTGAGGTACTATAGCTAAGGAGTGGTTGTGCCTTTGGCCTAGGCGTGAAAAGTTGTCCCATTGTACTTATTTTAGATTATTTGGAAGGAGAGAAACGCCATGTTGTTTAAAAATGCAAAGCATTCAAAAATCATTCTATCAAAAAGTCATTATTATGTTCCTTATGTTGGATTAGTTTGTTTATAAATGGGGATTTAATATCTATATTAGATTTCATTAATTGGTTAGGTGTTACCTAATAAAAGGAGGTGTTTTTTGTTTTTGTCCTCCTTTCCTATGTCATATGGTAACCTTTGTATACCTCTAGTGCACCTTAATCCACCTTTTTTTGTTGTAAATCAATTGTTAGGTTTGGGGACCATCAAAATGCGACATCTACACAACCAGCAAGAAACGGTCCAACTAGGGAAGAGCTTACAAATTCATGGTAGCAACTTAATCAACTATGTTAGGTTGGAGCAAGCTAATATTTTTGGTCCTCTAAATTCCACCATTGGAGGCCAAACAAGGTAAAACATTTAAACTTACCAATGAAGGAATTTGAGAAATCAACTTGCAATTAAGGAGTTCCAGCAAACTCTAGGGGAATTTTTATATGAATAAGGTGAGAATAATGCTAATGAGGAGGTAGCGATGAAACCTCAAGGTGATTGAACCTTAAGTGATGGAGGGCTACTAGAATTCACAGAAGATAAAGTTACATATGAAGACCATGATCTTCCAAATTAACTAGTAAGGCATTCCATGTTAACTCCAAAAGTATCAAAAACCGATTGATGGAGAAAGAATATTTTTAAAACCGGATATTCTTCATATGGGTGGCTTTGTAATGTTATTATTGATGGGGGAGTTGCGAGAATTTTATTTCTAAAAGAAATGGTGACAAAGTTGAACTTGGAAGCTTGCCATTTGTTACTAAGTAGGCCATGGCAATTTGACAATAATATTGTCCACCATGGAGAAAATAATGTTTATGCTTTCTACAAGAATGGACTTAAGGTAGTACTTGCCCTAATGAAAGAATAAATGTTTGCTAACTCTAAGGTGGAACAAGAACAATCTTATGTGAACGTTCAATGCTTTTTAAATGAGTGAAGTTGCCTTTTGTCTTTGGCAAAAGAAGTCGTGGAAGATTAGCTAGATGTTTCTAATGAAGCAAAGGCATTGCTAGAGAATTTTGTAGAAGTATTTGCTATGGAGATGTCGGTACTTTAAAAAAGAAACATTTGATCTAGTACCAAGAGCTAGCCTACCAAACCTTCCACGTTATAAAATGTCTCCAAAAGAACATGAAGAACTTTGCCCTTAAGGCCTAGCTCAAGTGGTAAAGGGATGGGAGGGTTTGTGGGAGGTTCTAAGTTCAAGTCCCAATGGGAACAAAAATTTTGAAAAAAAAAAAGAGAGAGAGAGAGAGAGAGAGAGAGAGAGAGAGAAAACAGAACATGAACTCCAAAGACAAGTGGAAGAACTATTGTAAAAGGAATATATAAGGGAACCAATGAGTTTATGTATAGTTCCAACACTATTAACCTTAAAGAAAGATGGTACGTGGAGAACATGCATTGACAGTCAAGCGATATATTGAAAAACGAAAAAGTATCAGTACCTAATCCCCAGATTAGATGATACATTGGATGTGTTTCATGGAGCAAAGGTATTTTCTAAAATTGATCTCAAAAGTGGCTATAACCAAATTAAGATTTGGGAAGGGATGAGTGGAAACAACCTTTAAAACAAAGCATGGCTTTATGAATGGATTGTGATGCCTTTTGGTTCGACAAATGCACCTGACACATTTATGCCTTTGATGAATCAAGTTCTAAAGCTATCCATTCAAATGAATCAAGTTCTAAAGCCATTCATTCAAATGAATCAAGTTCTAAAGTCATTCATTGGAAAGTTTGTGGTGGTGTGTTTTAGTGATGTACTTATTTATAGCCCATCCAAGGAGCCTCACTTGCAGTATCTAAAGGAAGTATTAGATGTTCTCAAAAGAAAAAAGCTCCATGCCAATCTAAAGAAGTGCAGAATTTTTGCTGATTCTTTGTTGTTTCTAGGATATATAGTTAGGCTGAAGGAATACAAGTTGACGATAGTAAGGTTGAAGCAATTAGAAGCTGGCCAAGACCAAAAACAGTGGGAGAAGTACGCAGCTTTCATGGTCTAGCCTCATTATATAGACGCTTCATCAAGAAATTCAGCACCATAATGGCTCCTATAACCAATTGCATGAAGAAATGGAAACTTCAATAGTCTGAACAAGCTGAAGAGAGCTTTCATAAGGTCAAAGAGATGCTCAACTTAGCCCTATATTAGTGCTACCAGATTGTAAAATGGTCTTTGAAATAGAGTGTGGTGCTTCTAGAATTGGGATTGGAGTTGTTCTAAGTCAAGAAGGCAATCCTATGTCATTTGACAACAAAAATTTGAATGACACAAGAAGAAGAAACATTTTTGAAAAAAAATTATATTCTACTTACTTGCAACGTTTCACATTTGTGATGAAGAACAAGTCTAGAGCAAGAAAACAAATTGAAAATGTATTTAGTCGAAGAAGTTTATTGTTGACTACAATGGTTGTTACTGTTAAGGGTTTTGACTCCTTCAAAGATTTTTATCCTAATGACCCTTTCTTTAGTTCAATTTGCAATGATTGAAACAATAGGCAACTATGAAAGTATTTATTGCATGATGGTTTCTTATTCAAAGGAAACGAACTTTGTGTTCCAAATTGCTCTTTGAGGGAAAAGACCATCTAAGACATGCATGGTGGAGGCTTAAGTGGACATTTAGGGAAAGATAAGACATATGATTGAACAAAAGTCATTTTCACCAAAAATGAGGAGGGATGTGTAAATTTTTTTAAAAGGAGTCAAACATGCCAAAAATTAAATAAAAAAAAAATTAAAAAAAAAAGGGTTCAGAATACAGGTTTGTATACTCTGACACGAAATATGGGATGAAAAATAATAAGTTTTATCTATTAGATTAACTATACACACAGTTTATATAGGAGATTACAAGAGAAGAAATAGGAAACAAGAGACATAATAGGAAACTAACTTATTCCTAAATCATAAAACCATATATTTACAGAAATAGGAAACTAATAAAACTATCTATTTACATAAATAGGAAAATAATTCTCCTATTCTATTTACAACTCAACATACTCCACTACTAGTTCCTACAACTCATTGGGAAGATGTAAGCATGGACTTTGAGGTAGGCTACCTAGAAGTCAACGGGGAAGGATTCCATCTTTGTAGTGGATGGCAAATTTTCAAAAAATGGCACATTTCATTTGTTGCAAATTATGTTTGCATCTAATATAGAAAATCTTTATGTTCTTGTGCGATTGCATGGGATTCCAAAATCAATCACATCAAATAGAAACTCCCAAGTTTTTTTTTCATTTTTGGAGAACTTTATAAAAGACAATTGGAACTAGGTTGCAATATAGTACTTCTTATCATCCTCAATGTACAAATAAATTGAGGTCGTCAACAGAAGTTTGGGAGATTTATTGATGGTTAGAGAAAATCTTAAGCAATAGGAAGTTGTTGCTAAAGCAAATTTTTCCTATAACCATTCCAAGAATTGAGCTACAAGAAAAAGTCATCCTGAAATTTTTTATGGGAGGCAGCCAATGCATCTTTATGATTTAGCTCTTTTACTAGAACTGGGAAGAAATAGCTTAAAGGGTGAAAACATAACTAGTTGACTTAAAGAAAGAACTGCATGAGGAAATCAAGTTGAAGATTGAGTCGTCGAATGCAAAGTATAAGAAATATGTGCAAAAGAGGTGAAACCAAAGCTTCTAAGAAGGCAACATGGTGATGGTGCACCTACATAAGTAAAGATTTCCAGTTGGGTCTTATTCTCAACTAAGCAAAAGAAAGATAGGACCCCACATAATCATTAAGAAGATTGCAGAGAATGCTTACATAGTTGATATGCCAAAACAAATGGGAATTGATTCAACATTCAATATTTCAAATCTATATCTATGCACCGATGAGAAAGTAAAAGAAGTCTCAAGCAACACCAAAGTTAAGGACAAGCTTCTTTTAAGGAGGAGAGAATGTAGTTATTGTTAGAAAATTAATAGCAAGTTTGAACAGTCAAAGATTTGAGGTGACTAATTAAATCCTATGAACCATAAGAAAGTATTTGAGGGCTAGCATTATAAAAGGGAAGAAACTTCATTGTAAAAACTTTTAATTTTCCAAAAAATATATATATACTAATTATCCAGAATGTTCTGGTTTCAGTTTATGTAAAGGTCCTCTCTCAGATTTCTCCTTCAAGAAATGTTGGCTTTGACAATGTTTGGAGTAACTTGGTTCAAGTCTACTATGATAGCAACTATATCAGTTTTTTTATTTTTATCACTATCAAAAAAGAAAAGAAAAGAAAGCAGCAATAACCATCAAAATTAATACAAGGTTCTACCAGTCATCTAGCCTAGATCTGGGGAAACAAAGGGTATGAACTGCAAAAGGTAATTGAGACCATCTCATCTTTTACTTCTATCCACCAAAAAGCCCTTTATGATGTTAACTCCTTCACTTTCAACATCACTCTGCTCAAGACAAAACTAAGGTAAAAGAGGTGGCTCAAATAGACTGGAAGCCAATGAGCATCCATGACTCCAATATCTCCATCTTAGTCCAAATCCTTTCCTTTCTAAAGCTTAGTTCAAAAATTCACACACTAGATGTCATAATCTTTTCCAAAAACAATATTAAAGACTACCTCTTCTTCCTTTAAACGTCATATGTAACCTACCACTTTATTGGCCACTAAAATTGCATTTAGAATACAAATGCTCCTGAGAAAGATGAATGCTCGTGTAAATCCCCACTTAAGTGCACTAGTAACACTTATATCTATGATTTTTCTTCTTTTTCTTTTTTTTATGAGAACAACAATGTGATATATTGAATTAGGAATTAAGAAATACAATATAAGGATGCGGAATCCTCCCACAAACAAAAGCTAAACATAAGGAATAACAAAAGCAACAAGCAATAAGGTAATTACAAAAAGCAACCTCTCCTTACTAACCCACACCCTTGGTACTACACACCTCTCCTTATATTTATGATCTTTTTTTTTTTTTTTTTGATAAGTAAACAAGATATGCATTAGAAAAGGCTAAACGCCACAAAGCATACAGGGAGTATACAAGACGGCAAAAGCCTCAAAAAGAGAAAAAGGACCAAAGAGAACTACCTCCCCTTAAGTGGAAGCTATCCACTCCAAAAAACCTATAAGGGAGAAAGACTCCTCACCTAAATACACTTTAGCCCAACTCCACAAGTTACAGACAAAAGAATTCTTTAATTTCTGAATATTCAACTCACCCCCCCTAAAGGCTAACCTATTCCTCTCCTTCCAAACCGTCCAAAAAATACATAACGGAATAGATTTCCAAATCTTTTTCCTTTTCTTCCCTACAAAAGAGCCCCTCCAAGAGATTAGAGTCTCCTTTACAGTTTCTGGGAGGACCCACTTAACATCTATCAACCCAAAAATAATATCCCATAAGGCTCTAGTCACTATACAGTGTAAAAGAATATGATTTACATTCTCTTCTTCACAACCACACAAAAAGCAACAATTTGGGAGTTGCACCCCTCTTATCTGTAGTCTATCCAGAGTAAGCACCTTCCTCCACGTAGCCTCCCAAGCAAAAAAGCAGACTTTAGTTGGCACCCTATCCACCCATATTCTCCTTGCGGGAAATATTGTGGCATTAGGCTTGTCTAGCAGCCTGTAAGCTTCTTTGACTCTGAACAGACCTTTTCTTCCCTGCCTCCACATAACTGAATCATCCTCCAGGGAGGGCCTATGACCCCTCAAAGTATGAAGCAGCTCCCCCAACCATATCCAACTCCCAATCATTGAAGTCCCTCACAAAAACAAGATGCCAATCTCCTTGGCCCGAATCCTGATCCCACATTTCCTCAGTCGTAGCATCCCTGTGCACGGCAAGGACAAAGAGATGATTGAAGCATTGGGACAACGGAATGTCAGTGCACCAACTATCTTTCCAAAATTTGATTTTGGAACCCTTCCCAACTATAAAAGCCAAATTTTCCCAGCACCAATCCGCTTCTTTCATAATCTCCTTCCAGACCCCTACTCCAGCCGCCCCACTAGCCCTCTTTGGCCTCCAACCATAATCCTCTTGCCCATATTTCGAAATGATCACTTGTTTCCAAATATTATCCTTTTCACAAGCAAACCTCCAAATCCACTTGCCCAGCAAGGCTCTATTCAGAGTGGCTATTCTCCTTAATCCTAGCCCTCCCTTGTGTTTTTCTGTACAGACCACATCCCATTTAACTAAGTGAACTTTTCCCTCCAAGTTTCCTCCCCCTCATAGGAAATCTCTTTGGGTTTTCTCCACTCTTTTAGCAACAGACTTCGGCATTCGGAAAATAGACATTTGGTAAATTGGCATGCTAGCCAAGGTACTTTTTATGAGAGTGATCCTCCCCCCTTTGGAGATGTACTGTCTTTTCCAAAGCGCAAGTCTCCTCCTGACCCTCTCTTCCACTCCATCCCACATAGAAGTAGCCCTATTGGGGACCCCTAAGGGAAGCCCAAATAATGAGAGGGCAGAGACCCCACCCTGCACCCTAACTCAGCTACCAACTCAAGAATTTCCTCCACTTCTCCAATTGGAATGATTTCGCTTTTGGCTAGATTAATTCGAAGACCCGAAGCCGCTTCAAACCAAAAGAGAATCCAGCTTAGGTGAGAAACTTGCTCTTTGCTTGCCTCACAAAACACAACTGTGTTATCATCAAAAAATAGGTGGGATATATTCAAGAGGTTCTACTACCACCCCGAATGTTGCATCCTGAAAGATACCCCCCCTCCACCGCTCTCCAGATAAGGACGTCCAGAACTTCCATTCCCATAACAAAGAGGTAAGGGGATAGAGGATCCCCTTGACGAAGCCCTCTAGTGCTAGGGAAGAACCCAGCTGGCACTCCATTGACAAGAATAGAGAATTTAGCAGAGGACACGCAGCTCCACATCCATCCCACCCACTTGGTCCCAAAGCCCATTTTTGAAGGACTTTCATTAAGAAATTCCAATTGATACTGTCATAAGCTTTTTCTATATCCAATTTGCAAATAAGGCCCTTTTCTTTTCTCTTCTGCCACGAATCTATCACCTCATTAGCAATTAAAGACGCATCCAAAATTTGTCTTCCCATTGCAAAGGCATTCTGAGCAATAGAGACCACCTTACCAATCACTTTTTAAGCCTATTAGCTAAGACTTTAGCCAAGAGTTTATAGAGCCCCCCAACAGGCTGATAGGTCTAAAGTCTCCAAGATCCTCAGCCCCACTTTTCTTAGGTATCAACACCAGGAAAGTGTTGTTAAGGCTCCTGACAAAGGAATTATACTCATGAAATTCTTTAAACATCTCCATGATCTCCTCTTTGGCAAAATCCTAAGCATTTTGCCAAAATGCTACAGTAAAACCATCCGGGCCAGGGGCTTTATCCCCATTCATCTCCATCAGCGCCGAGTGAATCTCAATCTCTGCAAATGGGATTTCCAGACTCTCTGCTTCTTGCTGGCTGATGCAACCCACTTGAACTCTACCAATATCTGCCTGCCAACCCATATCTTCAGAAAGCAACTGCTGAAACGAATTCACAACTCCTTCTCTCACCTCCTGCTCCTCTACTAGCCACTCCCATTAACCTTAATTCTGTCCATAGCGTTGTTTCTTCGATGAGCACTAGCCATTCTATGGAAGAACCCCGTATTTCTATCCCCCTCCCTTAACCAAATCTCCCTTGAGTGCTGTCTCCAATGTGCTTCCTCCAACAGGACCCATTTCTTAAAGGAATCTTTAGCTTCCTTTTTTAATTCAGCTTCCTCCACAGTCAAGATTCTCTCACTTTCCACCCGATCCCAAAAATCTACTTGTTGTAAGGCTGAATCTTTATTAGTTTCCAGCCTCCCAAAAACCTCTTTGTTCCACACTTTCAGCTTTTTTTTAATTTCTTTCATTTTAACAGCCAGTCTATAGCTAGCGCTGCCCCTGACTTCAATTCCCTGCCACTAGGTTCTAACAATATCATTAAACCTCTCAACCTTAAGCCACATATTTTCGAATCTAAACGGGGTTGGGCCTCTTCTTATTCCACCCCCCTCTAACACAATTGGAAAATGATCTGAAATTGGCCGAGACAACCTGCCCTGAGTGACTCCACTAAACTGATCTAACCAGCTAGGGGAAACTAAAAATCTGTCTAGTCTCGCCCACGCCTGATTATTGAGCCCCCCATTCCATGTGAACTCTCCCCCCTGAAGGGGCAGGTCCACCAGCTCTAGATCATTCACAGTCTCTGCAAATCTCCGCATGGCTGAGTTGATTCTTCTTTGGCTGCTCCTTTCTTGCTGAAACAGAGTGATATTAAAATCCCCACCGAGACACCAGGGATCATCCCAAAGGCCTCTTATTGCCCCAAGTTCTTCCCACATACCCTCCCTTTCCACTTAGGTAAAGGACCATACACTCCCGTAAAAACCCAAGTAGCCCCATTTTCTGTGGTCTTGAATCTACAAGACAAAGAAAACTGACCCTCCTCCCAATCCAAGATATCCAAAACCCGCTTGTCCCAACATATCAAAATGCCACCCGCAGCCCCCTCCGCATTCAGGGCTCTCCAATCTATGAATCTCCCCGAACCCAGACTTCTCACAATACCTCCGACATCTCCTGAATCTTGGTTTCCTGAATACACAAAAGATCCACCCTCTGTTTCCTTATATAGTTCTTAATAATTTTCCTCTTAGAGCTGTCATTAGCTCCCCTCACATTCCAGCTTATAATCTTCAGCTTCATTGGGCAACTATCAACTGATTCCCTTTGCCCTGAGAAGGACCTTTCTGCTTAATCCCCCCCTCGTAATTGATAGAACATTCCAGCCTCTTTAGTTCCCTTTCAAACTTGGACCTTTCCAAAAGTTCTTTGCTATGAATCTTTTCCCGCCTCTTTCTGATTTTAGCCAGAAAGTTCAATATCTCCTTTTCAAGCCCCTCCGTAGAGAATCCCAAAAATTGGCTAAATTTTGCTTGACTACATTCCTCCATAGATCCTCTTTCTCATTTTCGGTATCTTGAGAACCAGAGACACCAGTGTTCTCCTCCTTGCCCCTAACCTTGTCTCTGTTTTTGTTGTCCTCTCCCAACTTCCAGGATTCATTTTCATTCTCAACGTTCCCCTCATAAACTGTTAACCAAGTTGACATGTCCCCCTTAATTCATCCTCAATTCCCCCTGGGCGATCGAAAGACTCCCCCTCCGGAGCCCGATCAGAATTAGAAAAGAGAAGAAGAGGTGCTCCCATAACCCGTTGTCCTTTAGAATGGGAAATCGAGACATACCTTTTAGCTTCCTCTTCCAGCGCTCGATCAATCTTTGACAAACCATCATCCCTCTATTCCCTTCTAAGCTCCTCTGGCACCCAGTTCGTCAAAGGATCTTCTGAAATGGGTCCTTTTCTGGATCTAAAACGGCCCAAAAATCCAACCTTCTCTAGGGGAACAGTTGGGCCCTCCCTTACCAGGCCTTCCATCTCAACTTCATGATGGCAGCCCAGATCAGCAGCCCAATTACTAGATGATGGGCCTGCCTCTGAATCACCAACCACCTTTGACTTATTTTTTAACTTTCGGCCCAAAGGCCCGTCTATTTTGGACAGCCCACCCTCCTTCTCCAATTCATCAAGGCCCATATTTGGGTCACATGCGTTCGACCCAGCCACTCTACCATTTGAACAGACCCCATCCCGGGTCACCGGACCATGGGTCTGGTTCCCGAGCCCTAGACCCAGCCCATTTTCCTGCAAAACACTCCCATCATCTGGCAGTTGCAGTTCCTCGATTCCCGCGACTACCAGATCCTTCCCCACGCGCTTCTCCGCGCGTGAATACGAATCACCCCTGACCTCAGTTCTCCTTCTATTATCCGACACAGAGGAGAGCCGTCTCACCACCGGCCTAATCTCCCACCACAATGCCACAGTGTATACCTCTTCCTCTACCTCAATTTCTAAACATACTCGGTCTAAATCTCCTCTTATTTTAACCAATATTCTAGCCCATTGAATCTCCCCCATCGACCTTGTGGGCTCGTCAATATCTACAAATCCCCCACATTCCTCCCCTATTTTCTTCAGAACCCCCGGGCTCCATAGCGAAATTGGAAGGCCAAAGATTCTAACCCAAGCTTCCTGTTCCATCTCCTCCTCTACCCGACATCCCATCTTTGGATTCCAAAGATCCAACCCTAAATGGGCTCCTCCATCAGTCTGCTCCCCGAGGAGACCACACGGTGTGCCTCACTTAGGTTTTCAAACTCCAACAAAGCCTTACCTCGTTCAACTTGGCCAGCCCTAGCATGCCTTTTAGGCCCCAAGACTTCGACCAGAGACTTCCCAACCTCTCCAAGTCATCTTCTTCCTTTTTGTGGACCATCTCGCGACAAGGCAGTGCTCCAGCTTCTGTAGATTGCCAGCAATCTCCCTCCTTAGTGACCTTCATCTTGGTTGCGTTTAAGCCATCCCGATTTGTTCTCATGACTGCTTCTACATATGATTTCGCCGGAGTAATTTTTCCGACAGTCCTACCTCCTACAGATCTGTTCTTCTACCAGCCATCTCTTCCATTTGACGTACCATCTCCGCCATAGCCGTCCATCCTCTTTTGTCCCTCCTACCTCTCGGTAAGAAGATGCAAAACCATTTCGTTCCAGATCCACAACCCCCCAACCTTAAGAAACCACCCGCTCTGTTGAAACCCCGAACCAATGTATACAGTTTGCCTCTTTCTTTCCACTCCTTTTCCCATCTTCCTTCTTTCTCGTCTCGTATGCAGTGGATTAATCCCCCTTAAAGAGCCCTAAGCTTTCCAGCCCTAATCGAACCCATGTCGAGACCCCCCTCTTCTTCTCCACGATGTGAATCTGGCTTTCCCTTTCCTAACCTCCAGGGCAAGCTCGAAGGTCTTGGATTCCACCGTGAAGCTTCGCGTTCGACTCGCCTCGCCGTTCTCATCGTCGTCGCCGTCGCACGCGCTCTCAATGATAAGACAAAAATTAGACATTCTAGTGGTTTGACTCTTCTTAGGACGCATATTTCTAAATCCTATCTAGAAAAGAGTATTGCAGATTTAAAATTTTTTGCTTGATTATATATTTTAAATTAAAATGATTCGAAAAATTCTCTATTCACATTTTATATTCTTTCCAATTATGAGAAATTACATTTAAAATAGAATTCAACTAAATTATAAAAATGAGTTTTTTATATACAATGTTTGAAGAAAAAAAAACAACGTTTCTTCCAAATTGAACCTTAAGAGAAAAGAAATTCTTACAAAATATATGTTTATTGAATTACAAGTTTTATAAATTAAGTGTCAAGGTTAAATTGGTCTTTTATTATTTTTAAATTGATCTAAAGGGTAAAATAGGTATTTTAAGTAAATTCTCAAAGGGATGAGAGATTGTCATAAAAATAAAAAAAATGAAATCCAAGGGCATATTAAGGTCCCATTTGTCAAGGTCCCTAAAAATTACTAAACCTTGAAGAAATTTATTGTGTTTTTCTCTTTATATAACTATGCATCCATATAGTGTAAAATATACCTCAAGAGCCTAAGGATCATTATATGTGTTTTAACCTCTAAGAAAACATTTAAGGGACTTACTGAAGACAATGCTAACAAAATCAGTCAAGGGGAATCAATTTATCATGTGCTTCTTCATTGTACAAATCAAGGGTCTTATGACAATAGCTTTTTTCTTCTTTATTTGGAGTAGTTTGAGTACTTCCTTCGATAGTCAAACAAACTCTTTTAAGTTTGCATGGCTCCTTCATAGGTAGTAAATGAAAAAAGTTTTAAGAGGCTGCTCTCCCATGCATATTTTGGATTTTTTGGAAGAAAAGAAACCGATGAGTGTTTGAAAATGTTGAGATGTCAGATCAAAGGTTGAAATGTTTATTTCCAAGTAACCTCTTAGCATGGGTGGGATGTATATAAAGGGGGGGTTCAATCCCTTATATTGATTTTGTAGATTAGTTAAGATCTTGTTGAGAGAGAGAGAGAGAGAGAGAGAGTGTTAATTTTTTGTGTTTGCTCTTGTGTGGCTTTGCCTTTTTGTGCCCATTGTATACCTATGTACTCTAGTGCACTTTAGTGTACTTTTTTTTTCCATAAATATACATATGTTTTAGCCTATCTAAACGAAAAAAAAATGCTAACAAACTCAGCAACACCAAATAATTGAATGTGCATATGTGCCACCCACATGTACGACAAACCAAGATAATAGGTGTCATCAACCTTCAACAAGTGCAATTAATGGAGTTCATAAGTACAATGCCCAAAAAACCTTAGTAAAGTTACACAAATCACCAAGGAAACCTTAGATATTGTCTACTCTGAGCCTAAAGGGCCTCATAGCTTTATATAGTGCTAGAAACATTTTCTCCTATCCGATGTGGGTTATCACAATTACTTCTCATGCAAACACAACGCCTTCATTGTGTCCCGTAGGATTGCAAGGTCAAACAAATAAACCAACCTTATGGGTCAAACAAATTCCCAACCTAGAGCTAGGATCAACTTTAATACAATTTATAACGACCTGTACCTAACCATGTAGATATTGTCTGTTGGGCCCAAAGGACCAACATAGCTTGAAAACATGTCTACATAATTAAGAGGAGCACATACATATATAGCACCAAAAGCTTTTTCACCTATTCAATATGAGATATCACAATCACCTCTCATGTAAACACAATATTTTCATTATGTCCCACAAGATTATAAGGCCAAATAGACAAACCCTTTGCAAGGTCAAATAAATTCTCATACTGGAGTCGTGAATCGACTTTAATACCATTTGTGAGGACCTACTATCTCTCATATAGATATTGTTTGCTCTAAGCCCAAGGGGCACTCACAGCTTTAAAACGCATCTACACCATAATTGTTAAATTGTAAAATGTATCGTATATCGTTTTTCGATTTTTCTTACCTTATATCGTATCATTTCGTGTATTGTAAGTTTATTTAGTGAAAAATAAATAGAAAATATATATATATATATATATATATATATATGTGTGTGTGTGTGTGTGTGTGTGTGTGTGTGTGTATCTATTAAAAGTATGAAGTATAGGGTAATATATAACCAATTTTATGAAAGATAGTAGGATCTAAAGAGTTAAGTTATATCATATCATATGAAAACATTGAATATTAAAGTTTTGAGAAGTTTAAATTAACAAAATATGATTTCAATATACAAATTCATCACATCTTTGATTTTAAGCTATAAAGAAAATTATTCACTAATCAGCATCATTTTCACTATCAACATTCAAACAATTCAAATGAAAAAAAAATTAATATCATTGTAAAACATAACTTCACTTCTAATATAGCATTTGATAACAAGAATATAGTTTTTCATTTAAGATTATTTTACCTAATTCTCCTTTTTACAATCAATTTATAATTTTTTAGAATATTTTAAACAATTAATATAATGAATTCTTTTAACAAAAAAAATAATTTGATTTAAAAAAATATATAGAAAATAGTTGAAGATGTATGAATTGTTGTATTGTAATATCACGTATCCGATCGTGTATCATATATGTATTGTAAGAAACGCTTTAAAGCAAGATACAGATTGCGATACATATTAATTTCCATAAAAAAAAACGTATTTTATCGTGTGTTGTAAGTTTTTAACAACTATGGTCTACATAGCTATGAAGAACTCATGCACATATAGTGTTAGGAACTTTTACCCTATTGGATGTGGGAAACCAAAACCCTAAAGATTGTTTGCATTGTGATTTAAAAAGGATCATCCAACTAAATGACCTACAAATCCCTCCAAACCAATACTGGAGAAAAACATTCTATAAATATCACCACCACCTTCGATGACATAAAATAAATTTGGATTTTCAATAAATTAGAATTTATTAAAACATGCTCCAATATGGGAAATGTAGCATTCTTTCAAGGAGTTAAAGCACCCTCAACCATTTTTTTCCCCTAGGTCAAAAATTCTTAAGTTTAAAATCAGTGGGTTGGTTCCAAGCAGAAGTCCTACATGTGTTAGCAGTTAATGCTGAAAATGTCCCAAGAAAAATTTTTGATGATGCCATTCTGTTTGCCTTGGGAGCATTCATCAAAGAGAGGCTTAAGACAACCCATTAGAAGGGTTTTCACTCTACACTCACCTTTCCAACCATTCTGTCATAACAACAAAGTGCACCCAGGTCCATTCATTCTAAGAACAGAAAAGCTTTCTTCCAACCATCTAGTCTTCTAGAAATCCTTCATGAAAACACAACCTGAAAATGAGAAGCTCCAGATTTCCACTATGTAAAGGGGCCAATCAGGTCTTGGCAACCTAAAAGAGAAGAATGTGATTAACATCAATACCAGAAAGGGCGCTCTTATTCAGGTTTATCTTCAGATATGACACCCATGGAAAAGGTAAAAGAAAGAACCCAACTACCATAGCTCACTACCACCCACACCACTCGGATCTCTTCAGGTTTGAATGATTACACTGGATTTGGAGGCTTCTTGATTTAAGTGGTCACAAGAAAAAAAAACCAAACAAGACATAGGCAGGTAACTGGACTGTGGTCCAATCCTAATAACACTATTGTAAGGCACACACGGCACATGAATGGACAAATCAAAATCACCTATCAAAAATAAAATAAAAAATTAAATGGACAAATCAAAATTAATCATGACCACATGTCCATGTTTCAGTTAACAATTTGACGTTGAATTTTCC